>NC_041383.1:615271012-615369798 GCF_002162155.2 Triticum dicoccoides
CGAGGGAACCTTCTTTTCCTTTGTTTGAGAAAAAGAAAGAAGAGAAAATAAAGATATGGGGCCTTTCGGCTCGTTATTGCTTATCGGGTGTGGGTGCTACACAAAGTGTCAGATAAAGCATGCATATGTACAGTAAAAAGCATGAAATTGACAAGATGTGCGAAGCACATGAGCTTTACTTATGCACGGGGTCTGCGCCTGGCTTTGTACAAAGGATTACATGCAACAGCGGCAAGACTTGTACAAAAGGTGGTTGCCGGAACAGGTTCCGGCAACCGCGCCCTACGGGTAACACTTACGAAGATGCTCAATGTTCCAGGAGTTTCTCACCAGAATGCCATCTTCGGTCTCAAGGCGGACAGCGCCAGGCCTAGTGACTCATTTCACCCGGTAAGGGCCTTCCCACTTCGGCGTCAACTTGTTGGAATTCTTGGCGGACTGAACTCGGCGAAGAACAAGGTCGCCTTCCTCGAAGCTTCTGGCATTAACTTTGCGGCTATGGTAGCGGCGCAAAGCTTGCTGGTATCGAGAAGCTCGTACAGCAGCTTGAAGACGATCCTCCTCGACGAGCAGCGCGTCATCTTGTCGCAGCTGCTCTTGCTCAAGCTCATCATAAGCGAGCACTCGAGGTCACCCGTATACGAGTTCTGTGGGGAGAATTGCCTCCGCTCCATAGACTAGAGCGAAAGGCGTCTGGCCAGTGGCTCGATTTGGCGTCGTTCTGATCGACCAAAGAACCGCCGGCAGCTCCTCGATCCAGTTTCTTCCGCACCTGCGCAGCCTGTCGAAAGTCCTGGTCTTGAGCCCACGCAGCACTTCAGCATTTGCCCTCTCCGCTTGACCGTTGCTTCTCGGATGAGCAACAGAAGCGAAACAGACCTTGGCGCCAAGATCTTGGACGTACTGCATGAAGGTGCGGCTCGTGAATTGTGTGCCGTTGTCGGTGATGATCCTGTTAGGTATCCCGAAATGGCAAACAATCGACCTGAAGAACTTGACTGCTGACTGTGCTGTCACCTTCCTCACTGGTTCCACTTCCGGCCACTTTGTGAACTTGTCGATTGCAACATACAAGTACTCAAAGCCCCCGACAGCTCGGGGAAAGGGGCCGAGGATATCGAGCCCCCAGACCGAAAATGGCCAGGATAAAGGGATCGTCTGGAGAGCTTAAGCTGGTTGGTGAATCTGCTTGGAATGGAACTGGCACGCTTCACACTTGGTTACTTGTGCAGTTGCATCCTGGAGGGCTATCGGCCAAAAGAAACCTTGCCGAAAAGCTTTGCCGGCAAGTGCTCTTGCACCAATGTGGTGACCACATATGCCTCCATGTATCTCTGCCAATAGCTTCTATCCGTCTTCCCGGCAAATACACTTCAATTTCACACCATTGAGTCTTCTTCTGTACAGTATGTTGTCGACAAACTGGTACATACTTGACTGCCGGGCTACTTTTTCCGCTTCTTCTTGTTCTTCGGGAAGTTCTCCTGTCTGAAGGAAACGGACAATCTGCTGTGCCCATGCTGGAGCTTGCGGCTCGACAACAAGGACTAAAGGCACATCTAGTGCTGCGGGAACATCCACTTCTACGGCGAGAACCTGCGGATCAGCCGGAGCTTGATGTTCCCCGGCAAGCTTGCCGGAACAAAGCTTGTCGGGAGCGTCTGCTTCGACGGAACAAGCACTAAGACTTGCCGGAGCAAACTGCTCCTCAGCACCCTTAGTGTTGATTTTGGGGACCTTCTTGGCGGCTGCTTCGGGAAGCTCTACCGGAAAGTAGTCGCCGAAAACCCACTTTCTCTTCTTGCTCTGTCCAGTTGATGGCGTCACGGATGGTTGAGTCAGCTTGAGCACAAAGATCCCTGGTTCCACAGGTAACTTAAGTGCGGCGCACTTTGACAGGTCATCAGCAATGTCATTCTGAGCTCTTGGAACATGTTCCATCTGTAGGCCGTCAAAGTGCTCTTCTAGCTTTCTCACTTCATCAACATAAGCTTCCATCAATGGACTCTGGTAGTTCTTGTTCACTTGGCGGACGACAAGTTGTGAGTCTCCCCTGACAATCAGTTTCTTGATCCCAAGGTCTGCCGCGATCCTGAGACCGGCAAGCAAACCTTCATACTCTGCAGTATTGTTCGTTGCTTGCTCCTTGGGAAAGTGCATCTGGACTATGTACTTGAGGTGCTCTCCGGTGGGCGCGACAAGCAGCACGCCCGCACCGGCGCCTTGCAGCGAGAAGGCACCATCAAAATACATCAGCCACTCTTTGCTTGCTTCCTTGACGGGGATGCTCGTCTCTGGAATTTCTTCATCTGGTGTTGGCGTCCACTCTGCTATGAACTCTGCCAATGCTCTGCTTTGGATAGTTGAAGTGCTTTCAAACTTGAGGCCAAAGCTTGACAGTTCCAGTGCCCACTCGACAATCCTGCCTGTTGCTTCTGGATTTTGCAGTATCCTCTTCAACGGAAAGCGAGTGACAACTGTGATCTCATGTGCTTGGAAGTAATGGCGCAGCTTTCTCGAGGCCATGAGAAGGCCGAAAAGCAACTTCTGCACTCCAGAGTACCTTGACCTAGCCCCCTGTAAAAGGGAACTGACAAAGTAAACTGGGCGCTGCACCATTCTCTTCTGCACCTCCTTATGCGTCTGTGCAGATTCATCTTTGTCGGGACCAAAGCTTGCCGGACCAGAGCTTGCGGACCCGAGCTTGCCGGACCAGAGCTTGCCGGTGAAGCCCCCTGCTTGTCGCTGGATGCATCTGCCGTGGTTGCTGGCTCATCATCTGCCTCCCTCTCCACCACTAACGCAGCACTAACCACTTGATTGGTTGCCGCTATATACAGCAGCAACTTCTCTTGTGGCCTAGGTGCGACAAGTGTTGGAGCGGAGGACAGGTATCTCTTCAAGTCCTGCAGCGTAGCCTCCGCTTCCGGAGTCCATTTCATTGGACCTGCCTTTTTCAATATTTTGAAAAACGGCAGGGCGCGCTCAGCAGATCTAGAGATAAACCTGCTGAGAGCAGCCACGCAACCGGCAAGTCTTCGTACATCCTTGACGTGCTTTGGTGCTTCAATCTGCTCAATGGCCTTGATCTTGTCGGGATTGGCTTCAATCCCCCGCTGAGTCACAAAGAACCCGAGAAGCTTGCCGGAAGGGACTCCAAACACGCACTTCTCGGGGTTCAGCTTGAGGTTGATCTTGCGCAGATTCGCAAATGTTTCATCTAAATCCTGGATCAGGGTTGCTTTGTCCTTGCTCTTGACCACTATATCATCCATGTAGGCTTCCACATTTCTGTGCATTTGCAGCTCAAAAGCGTGATGGACTACCCTTGCAAATGTTGAACCAGCATTCTTCAAACCAAAGGGCATTCGTACAAAACAGTATGTGCCACATGGGGTAATGAACGCGGTTATCTCCTCATCCTCTTCTGCCATGAAGATCTGATGGTATCCTGAGTATGCATCAAGAAATGAAAGCAAGTCACATCCGGCTGTGGAGTCAATAATCTAGTCGATGCGCGGCAAGGGAAATGGGTCTTTGGGACAAGCTTTATTGACATCGGTAAAATCAATACAAAGCCTCCATTTCCCGTTGGCCTTGCGCACGACAACAGGGTTGGCCAACCACGTAGGATGGAGCACTCCTCTGACAAGGCCTGCTGCTTCCAACTTCTTGATTTCTTCCGCGATGAATTCTTGGCGCTCCACTGCTTGTTTCCTAACTTTCTGCTTGACGGGCCGCGCATGAGGACAGACGGCGAGGTAGTGCTCGATTACTTTCCTGGGAACACCGGGGATGTCAGACGGTTGCCACGCAAACACGTCGATGTTCGCCCGCAGGAAAGCAGCGAGCGCGCTTTCCTATTTAGGATCAAGCGTGGCACTGATGGTGAAGGTACCACCAGTGCCGTCCTCCTTGGCGGACACCTTCTTGGTCTCTGGTGGAGCTGCCATTGCCTTCTTACACTTGCCGGTGGAGCTCGATGGTGCGTCCTCGACGATAGCGCAGCACTCCAAAGAGGTGCGCTTGCCGGAGTGGGCATCAGAACTCTTGTCGGACCTGGTCTTCTTCTTCCCCCCGGGAGCTTCAGCGGCAAGTGATTTGCGATCTGTTGCGGCCGTTGCCTCCCGGTAGATCTTGTCGGCGCAGATAAGAGCATCCTTCTTGTCGCCAGGGACAGAGATGACGCTTATCGGGCCTGGCATCTTCAGTACGTTGTATGCATAGTGAGAGGCTGCCATGAATTTGAGCACTGGACGGCCGAGTATCCCATTGTAAGGCAATGGGAAGTCAGCAACGTCAAAAGTGACCCTCTCAGTCCTGAAGTTCAGCTCGCTGCCAAATGTTACTGGCAACGTGATCTTTCCCTTCGGCTTGCTCCTTCCCGGATTGATTCCTTGAAATGTGCCGGTCTCTTCGAGCTCGCTGTCAGGGATCTGGAGTTTCTGGAGCACTCCGGAGGAGATCAGATTCAAGCCGGCCCCGCCGTCAACTAGCATCTTAGTGACCTTGAGGTTGCGGATAGTTGGTGAAACCAACATCGGCAAGCACCCGACCGCAGTTATGCGATCTGGGTGGTCCTCAATATCAAAGATGATAGGCGTGATGGACCATTTCAGAGGCCTGCGCGACTCGACGGGTGGTTCTACCGCATTAACTTCCCGCACCCATTGTTTGAGCTGGCAGTGAGAAGTATGCAGAGAAGCACCGCCATCAACGCACAGGACCTCTGTGGCTTTCTGGAACTCCTGCTCATCAATCTCGTCATCATCCATGTCTTCATCGTCGTCGTCATCTTCATCCTTGTCGCGGCCGCGGGGAGGTCTATCTCCTTGCCGCTGCTTGGCCTTGCCGCGGCGTCCTCCTCGGCCAGGACGTTTCTTGCCGGATCCTCCAGCACCTTCCTGGGCCTTTTCCTTGTCGCGCCGCTTGTATTCAGCCTTCTGCTGCTCAACAAGCTGCTTGACTTTCTTGCAGCTCTGAAGGTCATGACCCTTGGTGCGGTGGATCTTGCAGTACTGCTTGTTGGCGCCGTCCTGCTTGTCGGCGACCGCCACAGCCTCCGTGGCAATCTCCTTGCCGGAGCCACCAGCTTTGGCTTTCTTGGCGCCACCTCCGCTGCCGGACTGCTCGACAACTAGCACCTCTTTGCCTTTCTTCTTTCTATTATTCCACTGCCGGTTTTTCCTTGCCGGGGCAGTATCCTCACTGTCATATCCTCCTGCTCCTATATTCTCTCCGGGGAGCCTCCTCCCTTCCTCAGCACGTGCACACTTGTCGGCTAGAGCATATAGCTCACTGACGTCTCTGATCTTGCACATCGCCATCTCCTCCCGCATCCTGCGGTTCCGCATGTTCTGATGGAACGCGCTGATTACCGCGGCAGGGTGGATGCCTGGGATGTTGTGCTGTACGTTGCTGAATCTTTGTATGTACTTGCGCAGGGGCTCTCCTTCCTTCTGAGCGAGCAGGTGAAGGTCACTCTCTTGGCCATGAGGCTTGTGGCCGCCTGTGAAGGCGCCAACAAACTGATGGCACAGGTCAGCCCAGGAGGATATGGAGTTTTCCGGCAAGTGCATGAGCCAGGATCTGACATTGGGCTTGAGCACCAGCGGGAAGTAGTTGGCAAGGATCTTGTCGTCTCGCCCCCCAGCAGCTTGCACCGCGATGGTGTAGATGCTGAGGAACTCTGACGGGTGCGTCTTGCCGTCGTACTTCTCCGGTACATCTGGCTTGAAGTTCTTCATGCTGGGCCACTGGACCTGCCGCAGCTCACGAGTGAACGCAGGGCAACCTACCGCGTACGGCAAGTCGCTTGGTTCTCCGGGCGCGTGCATGTCAACAGAGGGCCCAGCGCGCTTGTAGGATTGACGTCGCGCTTCTCTTCGGCGCTCGATGCGAGTACGAGCGTCTTCTTGCTGTCGGTCGTGAAGAACTTGGCGCTGATCGCGACGAGCTCGTGGATCCGACGATGCGGTGGAGTCGCTGTCGAGGTGGATCCGGCGAGTCGGCGATCTTGGCGTTCGGGGTGGAGAGTGCACGGCGGTTGCACCCCCACCAGTTTCGTTGCCACCGGCTCGTGCCTGGCAATCCTGCCGCGGCAGCGAAGTATTCGGCTGCTGTGGAGTGTCGCCATTGGCGTAGCCGATGAGACTCTGAATGGTGGCCCTCCATTCGTCGATCTTGTCCGACGTCGGAGGGTAATCCAGGAGCAGTTGAGCTCGCGCTAAAGCTTCTTCCGGAGTGGTGGGCGGCAGTGGCGAACGGCACGAGGAGCGGGATGTGCTTGGACTCCTAACTACGTTAGAAGGAGCAGTATCCCGTCCAAGCGACCGTGCCTCACTCGTGCCAGCATGTTGGCGTGCATGCTGGTCTTGAGCGCCTCGAGACCCACCAGCTTGATCTTGGTCCAACAAGCGTATGGTACTGCGAATACCATGACGCTGTCGGTCCTGCATCTCCTGAGAGGGATGCGGCGGGTGCGAAGACACCAAGGTTTGTGCAGCCTTGTCCTTGGACCTGGCAGCACCGTGAGCCTCCTCGTCGATGTCCGTTCTTCCACCAGCGTCAACCCCACCACCCGTTTCTTCCGGTGGCGGTGAGATCGACGCGGACGGAGCAGCTGCCTCCGAAGCCTTCTTCTTCGGTGGCATGTTGATGAAGAAAATGCAGATCTAGCTCGTGTGAACGCCGGATCAGGTTCACGCAATCTCGACGCCCCCTACCTGGCGCGCCAAAGATGTCGGGGAAACTGATCCACGAACACCTATGGGACCGGCGGACCGAGCCCCTTTCGGTTCGGCGGGGGGCGGCGGTCGCACGAAGAGCAGATCGAGGCGAAGCACACGAGCAGTTTACCCAGCTTCGGAGCTCTCCGGAGAGATAATACTCCTACTGCTGCTTGTCTGATTGTATTGTGTTCTTGCTCTAGAGAGCTAAGTGTTTTCTGGCTTCGAGATGATCTGAGCCTCCCGAACTAGTCGAACTGAACCGAACCCCCTCTACGTTGCGCATGGGCCTCCTTTTATATGCACAAGGGGTCACCGACAGGTGGCAACGCGGAGAAGGGTAAAAATGTAAAAAGAGAGGTGGTTGATACAGTTGCTTGTACAGTGTACTCTACCTAACCCTAACGGCAGGGGACAAGGGCATTAAATGCCCGTCTGTGTCGCCTAAACAGTGTAGAAAAAGGACTATCAGGGGCGCCACCGCTTGCCACGATGGCGATCTTGTCAGCATCGCATGCCACCGCTTACCGCTGGCTGCACAGCCTTCCGCCACGCGTGCATGGAAAGGCCCCCAGGGTGACACGTTGGTGGATGCGCTGGAGCATGGGCACAGAGTGGCCGCTTGCCGCGGCAAGCGCCTTGCCACGGTCGTGGTCTTGTCGCGCCCGGAAGCTTGTCGCTCGCCGAGCCTTGCCGGGACGCGTGGCGCGTCACGGCAAGTTCCTTGAAACGCCTCGGTTGGCCTTCCCGGCAAGCTCCTCTTGCCGGGGCCTTGTCTTCTTGACTTGAATACTTTGTTCTTGAATGGCTCCAAAGGAGCCACGGAGTACCTTGGCGGTTACCCGGCAAGCCCTTGCCGCGGGGCGCTGCGACTGCCCGTGCACAAGTTCGGGGTACTAGGGTACCCCTACTCTAGTACACCGACACTGATGTATTTCAACTATGAAATCCTGCTTCCGTAATATGGGAATGAAATATATTATGTGTTTAATATGAATTTCAATTAGATTAATAAATGGATTATTAATAATAGGGCAATTAGCCTGCTAATGGCGAATTAGCCTGCTAATTGGTTTTTGCTATTGCAAATGGTTATTGAGAAAATACCGTGGGTGATGACCTAAGGCAACGCACACAGTTTCTAGGAATAAACCGTGTTGGATCAATGAACAATCACACACGAGATTCTCTTCAGAACTATTTGCGTTAGGCCACCTTGCGCAAGCGTTTACCGCATAAAAACTGTGTGTGATGGACAGCCTTTGCCACACAGTTTCTTATATGCACCATGTGTGATGCATTCAATAACACAGACGATAAAATTGTTAATATTGTGTGCGATGGAAACGCTATCACAAACGATTTAATGGGGAAAATTGTGTGTGATGTACCTACAAATGGAAATGTTTTCCTTGCAGCGACTGTGTGGGATGTATATACAAATGGAAACGTTTAGCGGGGACTGACTGTGTGGGATGTACTTATGATCGGAAACGATTTTGCATGTATAATTGTATTTTTTTAGCACTACTATACGTATAACCGTATTTGCTCGCTCGTCAGTCGCACACGATGTCATTTTGCAAGCGTGTGTGCCAGGGGGGGCATATCCTCGACGCTTTCTGGGTCGTGTGGGAAGGACCCCCCTATCGCCCACACTCACTAGGTGACGATTCCGAACGCCATCGTGGAAAGGGGTTAAAAACCATTTGTATAACACCTCGCTGTACTAGTGAGGCTTCTGCACAATCATAATCAAAAACAAATGGAACATCCTTTTGTAAAAGATTTGTAAGACACCTAGAAATTTTAGAGAAGTCTTCAATAAACCTCCTATAGAAACCAGCATGACCAAGGAAACTACGAATACCTTTGATATCTCTGGGACATGGCATTTTCTCAATTGCATCAACCTTAGCTTGATCCACCCTAATACCTTGTTCAGAAGTTTTATGACCCAAGACAATACCTTCATTAATCATAAAGTGACACTTCTCCCAATTCAAGACAAGATTAGTTTGCTCACATCTCTGCAAAACTCAATCAAGGTTGCTTAAGCAATCATCAAAAGAAGTTCCATAAATAGACAAATCATCCATAAAAACCTCAACAATCTTTTCACAAAAATCAGAGAATATAGCAGTCATAAATCTTTGAAAGGTAGCAGGTGCATTGCATTATCCAAACGGCATATGTCTATAAGCATAAGTTCCAAAAGGACAAGTGAGAGTAGTTTTCTCTTGATCTTGTTGTGAAACAAGTATTGGAGAAAAACAGAATATCCATCAAGGAAGAAAAAGTGTGTGCTTAGACAATCTTTCCAACATTTGATCAATAAAGGCAGAGGGTAATGATATTTTCTAGTTGCTTTATTTAGTTTTCTAAAATTGGTTATCATTCTATAGCCAGTAACAATCCTTTGTGGAATAAGTTCATTTTTATCATTGGGAACAACAGTGATACCTCCTTTCTTAGGGACACAATGAACGGGACTTACCCATCTACTATCAGCTATGGGATAGATTATACATGCTTCTAGAAGCTTTAGTATTTCAGTTCTTACCACTTCTTTCATCTTAGGATTCAATCATCGTTGATGATCAACAACGAGTTTAGCATCAGGATACATATTAATCTTGTGCTGACAGAGAGTGGGACTAATTCCAATAAGATCATCAAGAGTATATCCAATAGCAGCACAATGCTTCTTCAGAATTTTCAATAATCTTTCTTCTTCATGTTCTGAAAGGTTAGCACTAATAACAACAGGATATATCTTTTTGTTATCAAGATAAGCATATTTAAAAGTGTTAGGCAATTGTTTCAATTTAAACACAGGATCACCTTTAGCTGGAGGAGGGCCTCCAAGAGTTTCAATAGGCAAATTATGTTTGAGCAGAGGTCGTTGTCCAAAAAAGATCTTATCTAATTCATTTCTTTCATGCATATGCATATCATTTTCATGGTCTAGCAAACATTGTTCTAGTGAATCAGTAGGAGGTACGGCAATAGAAGCAAGACCAATTATTTCATCCTTACTAGGTAATTATTTCTTGTGAGGTTGTCCATTAAACGTGGAAAAATTAAATTCATGAGGCTCATCACCAAAGCTAACACCAACAATTTGTTTATGACAATCTATTTTAGCATTGATGGTGTTCAAGAAAGGTCTACCAAAGATAATGGGAGAAAAGTCATCTTGTGGGGAACCAAGAACAAGAAAATCAATAGGGTATTTTATTTTCCCACACAAGACTTCAACATCTCTAACAATCCCAAGTGGTGTGATGGTGTCTCTATTAGCAAGTTTAATAGTAACATCTATGTCTTCTATTTCATCGGGTACTATGTCATTCATAATTTCTTGGTATAAGGTAAAAGGAATAGCACTCATGCTAGCACCTAAATCACATAAACCACGATAACAATGGTCTCCTATTTTAACTGAGACAACATGCATGCCAGCAATGGGTCTATGTTTATCTTTTTCATCAGGCTTGGCAATTCTAGCAGCTTCATCACAGAAGTAAATAACATGCCCATCAATATTTTCTACCAGGAGATCTTTAACCATAGCAACACTAGGTTCCAATTTAATCTGCTCAGGAGGTTTAGGTGCTCTAATATTACTTTTACGAACCACGGTTGAAACCTTAGCATGTTCCTTTATCCTAATAGGGAAAGGTGGATTTTCAATATGAGCAGTAGGAACAACTGGGTCAACATGGTAAATAATAGTCTCATCTTTAGCTACTACCAGTTCTTTAATTTCTTCTTTAATAGGTGGGTTCTATTTAAACCACTTCTCCTTAGGGAGATCAACATGTGTAGCAAATGATTCATAGAAGGAGGCCACTATCTCATAGTCAAGTCCATAGTTAGTTCTAAACTTCTAAAAAGCATTGGTATTCATAAAAGATTTAACACAATCAAACTTAAGCTTAATACCTGACTCTTTACCTTCGCCGAGTTCCCAATCTTCAGAATTGCCTTTAATTCTTTCTAAGAGATACCACCTGATTCAATAATCTTCTTCATAAAAGAACCAGTAAAAGAAGTGTCGACCACGGATTGATCATCACGAGAAAGTTGAAAATAAAAATTCTGAATGATAATTTCTCTCGAGAGCTCATGATTGGGGCATGAATATAACATTGACTTAAGCCTCCCTCAAGCTAGAGCGAAACTTTCTCCTTCACAAGGCCAAAAATTATATATATAACTCCGATCACAATGAATTAGATGCATAGGATAATTTTTTGGTGAAATTCCAATTTCAATCGATTCCAGTTCCGAGATCCAATATCATTGCATAGCATATACCATGTCAATGCTTTTCCCTTCAAAGATAAAGGGAAAACCTTCTTCTTAGCTTCATCTCCGGGTAAACCTACAATCTTAAATAATCCAGAAATTTCATCCACATAGATCAAGTGCATATCAGGATGTTCGGTTCTATCTCCTGCATAAGGATTAGCTAGTAGTTGTTCTATCATACACGAAGGAATTTCATAACCAATATTTTTAGTAGGTGCAGTAGGTTGAGGGGCAACTAATTGTGGTTCCGATCAATGTGAATATACCCCGAAAAAAAACCCCAAAGGATGATTTTCCATAGTAACAAGTGATAATAGATTTGAGCACACTATACAGATTTTTCCTTAAAAATTTCCACTTACCAAGAGTGCTTCATGATACATCTCCAACGTATCTATAATTTTTTTATTGTTCCATGCTATTATATTACCTATTTTGGATGTTTAATGGGGTTTACTAAGCACTTTTAGTTTATTTTTGGGACTAACCTATTAACCGGAGGCCCAGTCCAAATTACTGTTTTTTGCCTATTTTAGTGTTTCGCAGAAAAGGAATATCAACCGGAGTCCAAACGGAATGAAACCTTCGGGAGAGTTATTTTTGGAACAAACGCAATCCATGAGACTTGGAGTGGACGTCAGGGAAGCAACGAGGTGGCCAGGAGGGTCCAGGGCACGCCCTACCCCCTGGGCGCGCCCCCACCCTCGTGGGCCCCTCGTGGCTCCCCTGGCCGACTTCTTCCGCATATATACTCATATACCCCCGAAACATCCAGGAGCACCATAGATCGGGAGTTCCGTCGCCGCAAGCCTCTTTAGCCACCAAAACCAATCGGGACCCTGTTCCGGCACCCTACCGGAGGGGGTATCCCTCACCGGTGGCCATCTTCATCATCCCGGCACTCTCCATGACGAGGAGGGAGTAGTTCACCCTCGGGGCTGAGGGTATGTACCAGTAGCTATGTGTTTGATCTCTCTCTCTCTCTCTCTCGTGTTCTTGATTTGGCACGATCTTGATCTATCACGAGTTTTGCTATTATAGTTGGATCTTATGATGTTTCTCCCCCTTTACTCTCTTGTAATGGATTGAGTTTTCCCTTTGAAGTTGTCTTATCGGAGTGAGTCTTTAAGGATTTGAGAACACTTGATGTATGTCTTGCATGTGCTTATCTGTGGTGACAATGGGATATCATGTGATTCACTTGATGTATGCTTTGGTGATCAACTTGCGGGTTCAGTGACCTTGTGCACTTATGCATAGGGGTTGGCACACGTTTTAGTCTTGACTCTCCGGTAGAAACTTTGGGGCTCTCTTTGAAGTTCTTTGTGTTGGTTTGAATAGATGAATCTGAGATTGTGTGATGCATATCGTATAATCATGCCCACGGATACTTGAGGTGACATTGGAGTATCTAGGTGACATTAGGGTTCTGGTTGATTTGTGTCTTAAGTTGTTATTCTAGTACGAACTCTATGATAGATCGAACGGAAAGAATAGCTTCGTGTTATTTTACTACGGACTCTTGAATAGATCGATCAGAAAAGATAACTTTGAGGTGGTTTCGTACCCTACAATAATCTACTCGTTTGTTCTCCGCTATTAGTGACTTTGGAGTGACTCTTTGTTGCATGTTGAGGGATAGTTACATGATCCAATTATGTTATTATTGTTGAGAGAACTTGCACTAGTGAAAGTATGAACCCTAGGCATTGTGTTCTAGCATTGCAATACCCTTTGTGCTCCCTTTTATCAATAGTTACCTTGCTGTTTTTATATTTTCAGATTACAAAAACCTTTATCTACCATCCATATTGCACTTGTATCACCATCTCTTCGCCGAACTAGTGCACCTATACAATTTGCCATTCTATTGGGTGTGTTGGGGACACAAGAGACTCTTTGTTATTTGGTTACAAGGTTGCTTGAGAGAGACCATCTTCATCCTACGCCTCCCACGGATTGATAAACCTTAGGTCATCCATTTGAGGGAAATTTGCTACTGTCCTACAAACATCTGCACTTGGAGGCCCAACAACGTCTACAAGAAGAAGGTTGTGTAGTAGACATCAAGCTCTTTTCTGGCGTCGTTGCCGGGGAGGTGAGTGCTTGAAGGTATATCTTTAGATCTTGCAATCGAATCTTTTTGTTTCTTGTTTTATCACTAGTTTAGTCTATAAAAGAAAACTACAAAAAATGGAATTGAGTTTGTCTCATACGCTTCATCTTTTTAATATCTTTCGTGAGAATGATGGTAAGGAAAATTGTGCTCAAGTGCTAGAAGAAGAAGTCTATAAAATATTTGGCACTAAATCTTTGAATGATGAGCATGATTGCAATGTTGTTAGTATGAATTCTTTGAATAACCATGATGTTATTGATATGCAAAGCCACAAGCGTGGGGATGCTATGTTTGATGAAAATGATATGTTTAGTCCCCCAAGTTTCGATGAGCAAATTTATTATGATGAAAGCATGCCTCCTATTTATTATGATTATTGTGATGACATGTATGCTATGAAGAATAAAGATAACCATGAAACTTGTCATCTTGGTTTTAATTTTCAATTGGATTATGCTTCACATGATAGTTATTTTGTTGAGTTTGCTCCCACCACTATTCATGAGAATAAATTTGCTTATGTGGAGAGTAGTAAAATTTCTATGCAAGTAGATCATGAATATAATGCTTTATGTGCTGGTTATATTTTTGAATTCATTCATGATGCTCATGAAAATTATTATGAGGGACGAATATATGTGTGTAGGAATTGCAATAATATCAAGTTTCCTCTCTATGGGTTGAAAATCTTGAAGTTATGCTTGTTTTGCCTTCCTATGCTAGTTGATTATTGTTCCATAAGTTGTTTGCTCACAAAATCCCTATGCATAGGAAGTGGGTTAGACTTAAATGTGCTAGTTATATTCTTCATGATTCTCTCTTTATGTTTCAATTCTTATCTTTTATGTGAGCATCATTAAAATCATCATGCCTAGCTAGAAAGGCATTAAAGAAAACCGCTTGTTGGGAGGCAACCCAATTTTATTTATGTCCTTTGCTTTTGCTCATGTTTAGTAATAAATAATTCATCTAGCCTCTGGTTAGATGTGGTTTTATCTTTTAGTTAGTGTTTGTGCCAAGTAGAACCTTTGGGAAGACTTGGGTGAAGTCTATGCGATCTTGTTGTAAAAAAACAGAAACTTTTGCGCTCACGAGATTAGCTTCCATTTTTGACTGGAGAGTGATTTTAGGTTGATTATTTTTCCAGATGATTAATAGACAAATTCCTCAAGTTCACCAATTTATTTCAGAATTGTTCGAGTTACAGAAGTATTTTAATGATACAGATTACTACATACTGTTCTGTTTTTGACATATTCTGTTTTCATTTTGTTGTTTGCTTATTTTGATGAATCTATGAGTAGTATCAGAGGGTATGAACCATAGAGAAGTTGGAATACAGTAGATATTACACCAATATGAATTTAGAATAAATTAACAACAGTACCTAAGTGGTGCTTTATTCTCTTATACTAACGAAGCTTACGAGTTTTGTGTTGAGTTTGGTGTTGTGAAGTTTTCAAGTTTTGGGTAAAGATTCGATGGACTATGGGATAAGGAGTGGCAAGAGCCTAAGCTTGGGGATGGCCAAGGCACCCCAAGGTAATATTCGAGGACAACCAAGAGCCTAAGAGGGGATGCTGTCGGCGTTCTGGGAATGGGGGTACCCAGACTTGCCTGACTGCGGCCTGCAGCGTGGCTCAAGGAGTGGCCCAATGCGGCCCATCTTTGTCAACACATGCTCAAGACCCTCGCGAGGAGCCAAGCCTCGCGGGGCGGACGACAGGAAGCTTCCTCAGGCGCAGCCTCGTCAGGCTGGTTCGCGAGGAGGCGGAGAGTTCAATGCGGGGTACCTCATGAGGTGCCCGTGACGCAAGCCATGACGACCGAAGCCAGGCGGGCGCCAGCATGCGCAGTGTCCTTGTTTCCTCTTTGGTGCAAAGGGGGCAAGTGCAGGCAAGGGTATCAAGCAAAGGCAACCATTTCGGTGCAACAAGACTAAGACTAGCGGAACGGCGGGATGGAAGTTATCGTGCAGGCCAAGCCGGCGTCATCATCAGAGCCTTTGGCAGGCGAGGACCAACTTTTGTCAGGATAAGTGTACTAGATGTTCCCCTTCAAAATGGCCACTTGTTGGCGCCCTTCCCACTCAATATTTGGGAAGAGGACCAGGGCCTCGCTCTATAAATAGGACTAGCCACTCTCAAGGCAGGGGGTCGACCAATTGAACCTTAGCCAGAACCACCACACAAGAACTCCTCCCCTCGCGAGGCAGTTCTTCCTTTGTATTGTTCATCATCAGCCCCTGAGGCAATCCACCACATCACAAACTAGAGTAGGGTATTACACCACAATGGTGGCCCAAACTAGTATAAACCTTGCGTCCCTTGTGTTGTTCTTCGTGTAGCCTAGATCCTTTGCGAGGCGACGAGACGTGAGCCGGTAGGGGGAGTGATCTCCATGCGCACCCCAGAGTTCGAACCTTAAGGGTCTGCCGGAACCCGAAATCCGACATTTGGCATGCCAGGTAGGGGTGTGCCAGAATCTTTCTTCCGCCACCTCGCATTCCGTCGCATCATCATCATCATGTCCGGCGACCCAACGGGCAACCCCGACCCTTGGGCGGCCTGGCCTGCCCGCACCGAGCCGCCCGCCTAGGGCGACCTCAACCTTGTGCCCCAGGCAGCCCGGGGTCTGCAGGGCGCTGCGTGCTGCGGGCGACGCGGCCAGGCGTCACCAGCTCTCATGTCGCGGCAGCTGCGGTCAGCAGCAAGGGCTTCAAGCCACGCCGCATCCACAGCGTCGTACACCCGACGGGAGCAAGCGAACTCAAGGGCCGCGCTCACGGTGGCCCGAGAACTACTACAATGCAGGCTGCTGGAGGGCGGCCACGACGTGCTACTGGAGCGGGTAGCAGAGCTCCTGGGCTCCGCCGCCTCGGGGGCTCATCCCTTCTGCGGCCAGCTGCTGCCCCAGGTCCAGGGCGGACCGCACGGAGGCCCCATACATGCCCGCGCAGCTCCGGGCGGATCCCAAGGCCTCCCCAGCACTAGCCTGGCCGTCAGCGCCGGGCGACCGGCAGTACCGGCTCCGCCTCCAATCAGCGAAGGGGCATTCACTGCAACCCACGTCTCCGAAGGCCCGCCACACTACCACCCCCAAGGCAGCGCTTTGAGCAGGACTGCGTGGCACGTGGGGCACTACGACGAGGCATTCGGGACGGCAGCCCCAGAAGCTTACGTGCCCCACATGGTAGATCAAGGGCGCGCGCTGGAAGAAGACCATGGCTCGTTCCTTGGCCCAGGCTGGGGGGAAGACATGCCGAAAGCTGAGCTCTTTCGGGAACCCCAGGAGAGCCTCGACGTCTGCACTGGTGGCAGCGACTATCGGGTACCACTAATTCCTCAGGAGCAAGCTTACGCTAACCATGGGTCACAGGAGGTACAGGTCGCCACGGCAGATGGCTGCCCCAATCCGACAGTTTCCTACCCCTCAGGAGGAGGGCACCGGGGGCTACCGGAGAGGGGCCGAGATCCGGCCTCACCCCCGCGGCGCTCGCAGCAAGGTGTCCTCAGGAGGTAGGCCCTCTGCCGGGGAGGCGCCCTAGGGCCTGCCCTCGACAGAGGACCCGTGGTCGTCAGGGGATTCGCTGGCGACCGCTCTATCCCATCGGCGGCGTCCTTGGTCTCCGGCCGTCGTTGATGGCAATAGAGTGTGGCGCAAGGCGGGGCCCTCGTCTGGCGATATGAAGCAAGGCCGGTACCTGTGAAGAAGGACTAGTGCCTATGAAGCTCTCCGCTCCGTGACACTCTCACATAATAATGAGTGGGGTTGTACACGCCCCAGAGTCTTCGGAGAGCCGCCCTTGCGCCTCGGGGGCTCCCGCCGACGCCCAGTGGCAGCACTTAGCTCCGCGTTAGTGAGAAGACGTCGAAGACTAGACTAGGTGCTGGACGCGGCCTTTTTGCTTTTTTGCCTTTCTCTTGGTTGTCAATTTCCCTGGTTTGAATTTAAGTTGGATTTGAGGTCGAGACTTGCGTGTGTTCGGGGAAGGGGTGTTTAGTCTTGTTTGAGTAATCTCTCGCGTTCTGGTTTCAGCTCTGCGTCCAAAGCTAGCATCAGCTGCCTCCCCTCGTGAGCCCCTCGTGAGTCGGGCCGGGCCAGGCATGTGCGTAGCCCGGACTGCTGTCACTACATCCTCTCAGGAGGTTCTCATCACAGGATCAGTGGGCTCGCTCAGGACCCACGCGGGTCGAAGGTAAACAAGTCAACTAACTCATCACGAGGCCAATCGCTCGGCATAAGCATGCATGCGACATCATGTCTACAAATACGCTAACTGCAAGTTTTTACACAAGGGGCTACCCCTCCCAAAATGCTCTTACGACCTTCAGGGCCAAGCCCGAACTCTCTCTACGCAGGGTAAACCGCAGGAATGATGTGCGATCCATCGGATAAATCTCCCAATGCATCTTCAGGGGCACCTCCGGAGTCATCACTGGCGTCGCTGGCCTCGCCATCGTCCGCTACGTTGCCGTCATCAGCATCCGGATCATTCACCACACCGCCCTCATTGGCAGCCACGACCACGCTGTCGTTGTCGGTGGTGAAGGCCCTAACAAGGCCATCCACGTTGTCTTCCACCCAATGCGCTAGATCGCCCCGAATGGCCACGGGTACCGGTGCGATGGCGGCGTCGAAGTCAAAGTGGGGGTCTCTATCCTGAAGATAACTGAAGACGCGAGAGAAAGCACGTCCAAGCAAGGCACGGCTCCTCTCCTCCACCAGCCTGTCGGCCCTGCCCGATCGAGTCTCTAGTTGCGTCACCACATCAGTGAAGAACTGAAGGTTGCTGGCGTAGTTAATAGCATGGGGCTCCCCAACAGCCGCCTCACAGATGTTTCCCAAGGCCGCGTTAGCCCTTTCCCGGAGCGCGCGAAGCATGGGGCCATGCATGTGCTCCAGGGTCTACCGCTGACGTATCTCGTCATCGTTCCGCCGTGCAATGACCTCAGCCTCATCAACCCTCTGATGAATAAGGAGCACCTCGGCGCGCGAGGAAGCCAGCTCCACCTGCGCAGCGCCATGGGCGGCCCCGGAAGCGTCCGCACGCCACGTCACTTCATCCAGCTTGGCCTTAAGGGCGGCGGTCCTGTCCTCCGCTTCGACCCTGATCAGCTCCAGCCTTTCTCTGTACTCGTGTTCAAGATTCGAGCGAGCCTCCGCCACACGACGGTCAACCTCCTCTTGGACTCGGGCTTCCCGCACGGTGACATCATCCTCCGCCAGTGCCACCAGGCGCTCCCTCGTCTCCAACCGCTCAAGATCAAGAGTGCGCTCGGCGGCCTCCAGCGCCAGCGCCTCCTCACGTCTCTGGAGCTTCGCCTGGTCGACGGAGGCCCCCTTCAGCGACACAAGAGCCGTCTGACGCAGCTCCACTTGCTGCTCCAGGGAGTTGCTCCATGCCTGGAGCTCCCACACACGTTCCTCTGCAGCCTTGCGCCGTCGGTCTGCCTCTCGTGCCTCTTCGACGGCTTGGGAGCAGTCCTCCCGCGAAACCGCCAGCGACACTTCGGCCTTTGCATTGTCAAGGTCGCGCTGATGACGCACGAGGGCGACGGTAACTTTAGCTTGCGCCTTTCCTCGGCAAGGTGCAGGCCTTCAGCCTCAAGACGCGCGTCCTCGCCGGCAAGCTCCGTGCCAAGCTGGCTCACTGCATCAGCCGCCCTCTGGAGAAACTCTTGGCGAAGGGTGCGGCGCTCCCGAGCGCGCCTGAGCATGTCTTCCGTGTCGTCCTCCGCCCCTGGCGCATGCGGAGGGCCGCGGACCGGCACGCCCCCTCTAGGCAGGGGGCTGGGGGCTGGCGCCCTCACGAAGGCCGGGCATGCCCCACCAGAAGCTTGGCCAAGAGCTGGTTTGTCCCCCAAGGAAGAATGCAAGATCGACCTCAGCATTCGCTGTCCACGACCAAAGGAGGAGCTCGGGGTAGGCTGGTTGTGCCCCATGAGAGCTCGCGAAGAAGGGGCATGAGGCGCGCAGAACTTGGATGCTCCGCTGGACGGCTCACCTCTCCGACCGGCCTCGCGGCAAGGGCGGTACTCGAGTTCGGGGCGCTCGGAATTGGTGGAGAGGGCAAAGCCTGAGGGGATGGCTCATCAGCCACCTCCATGAACTCGGTAGGGAGGGCCCTGCAGGGCGATGGTCAGCTGAAGCAACGGGAAAGTAAGGGACTAATAAAGGAGAAGACTTACTCATCAATGGCAAAGTACTTCCCGCGCTTCAATAGGCGGCAGGGGTAATCATCTCCACCCAAGGCTTCCTTCGTCTTTCTGAGGGCCTCGAAGTCTATGCGGAAGCGACCTAGGAGCTCGGTGCAAGGGTCAGTCTGCGGCGAGGAAGAAGCGTCGAGGTGATCGGCGTTGGAGGCATTGCCCTGGAGCACACCGCCAGGCGCCGCCTCATGGAGGGTGGCCGGGGCCTCGGGAGCCTTGGCCATAGGAGCCGCAGGCCGCAGCTCGATGCTTGCGGCTGCCGCAAGGCAAGCTTCAGGAGGTGCCACCTCAGGAGTTCTGCGCGGTGTCATTATCTCGACAGCGGCCCCCTCGGCCCCCGGCGGCCCTCGCCTCCCGGCTCCACCACTTGAGGAAGGACCGCCACGGGCAACCGAGAGGGCAACCACAACAACTGGGTTCTCACGAGGCCCCGTGAGGCCTACTGGGCGCAGCCCCCATTCATCAAAACTGGGCATCTGCTTCACAAAGTCGGCCTTGCCTGAGCAAAGGTACAATAGGGCGGCCCCTTGCCGAAGGCTACGTGGGGAAGGATCGCCGGTCAGAATCATAAGGACCTTCCTCAGCACCTCGGGCGCCAGATTTTCCTTATGGAGCCTCATACGGTCTTCACGCCCCCCAAAGGCCCACATCCGACGGGAGTGACACTGGAGAGGGGCGATGCGGCTCTGAAGGAACTCCTTCACCACCTTGGGCACCGTCACGTCGAGCGCCCTCAAGTTCCCGAAGCGACGCCAGACAAAGGCGAGCCGGGGGCTCATGAGCATCTCATGGCCCCAGCTCGAGTTGGGGATAGCAGGCAAGGTTGGCTCCAAGAGCAGGGGACTGGGCACTCCGACATCCACGTACAGCCACCGCTCTCGGAACCCGGCAGCAGGCGGAGGAAGGCTGAAATCAATCCCCAAGGCAGCCGCCTCTGGCACGGCAAGGAAGCTCACGCACCCTGAGCATTGAGTGGGGTCGCTAAGGCGCAAAGAGAAGAAATGGCGCAGCAGGGCAACTAAAGGAGGAATGCCCACCATCGCCTCGCAAACAAAGGCGAAAACGGCAAGGGGAGTAATGGATTCGGGACCCAAGTGCATCATATGGATCTGATAATGGGAAAGTACAACATTGAAGAAATCAGAAAAGGGGGGAACCAGACCCGCCCATAGGGCATCGACGAAGAATCGGACCTCGGTGACTACTCTGTCGAAGGAGGAGTGAGATGCAGGCCAGACCGTCATCCTCCCGCACTCATTAAAGATGGTGGCGAGTGCAGAGCTGACCTTGTCCAGGCCTTCTAAATTGAGTATGATCGACTGATCAATGGCAGGAGCTGCCGACAACGGCGAGCGGGGCGAAGGCGCGGGCTTCTTCCCCTTCTCCTTCTTCGTTGGTGCCATGGCGACAGGAAGGGGGAGAGTTCGAGATTGGATTGGAAGCAGAGGTTGGAGCTCAAGGGGAAGGGAGAGCAGGAGACGCACGAACGGCGAAAAGAGGGATGACTGTGTGCAACCACGGGTCCGCCTAGCCTGGCGCAAAATGAGGGGCATGGGGAAACAGGGACGCCCACGTCCAATCAACCGCCACACGGAGCCCAAGGCCGTAGACTGTTGGGGCCCGCAGCGCTTCGCACTTGCCCCTTCGCTTCTCTGCTAAGCCAAGTCCGGGCGCGCCTTGGGCCCGCGGGCTACTGTCGGTGTTCTGGGAACGGGAGTACCCAGACTTGCCTGCCTGCGGCCTGCAGCATGGCTCAAGGAGTGGCCCAGTGCGGCCCATCTTCGTCAACACATGCCCAAGACCCTCGCGAAGAGCCAAGCCTCGTGGGGCGGACGACAGGAAGTTTCCTCAAGCGCAGCCTTGTCAGGCTGGCTCGCGAGGAGGCGGAGAGTTCAAGGCGGGGTACCTCACGAGGTGCCCGTGACGCAAGCCATGACGACGGAAGCCAGGCGGGCGCTGCCCTGCGCAGTGTCCTTATTTCCTCTTTGGTGCAAAGGGGGCAAGCGCAAGCAAGGGTATCAAACAATGGCAACCATTTCGTTGCAACAAGACCAAGACCAGCGGAACGGCGGGATGGAAGTCATCGTGGAGCCCAAGCCGGCGTCATCATCAGAGCCTTTGGCAGGCGAGGACCAACTTTAGTCAGGATAAGTGTACTAGATGTTCCCCTTCAAAATGGCCACTTGTTGGCGCCCTTCCCGCTCAATATTTGGGAAGAGGACCAGGGCCTCGCTCTATAAATAGGACTAGCCACTCTCAAGGTAGGGGGTCGACCAATCGAACCTTAGCCAGAACCACCACACAAGAACTCCTCCCCTCGCGAGGCAGTTCTTCCTTTGTATTGTTCATCATCAGCCCCTGAGGCAATCCACCACACCACAAACTAGAGTAGGGTATTACACCACAATGGCGGCTCGAACTAGTATAAACCTTGTGTCCCTTGTGTTGTTCTTCGTGTAGCCTAGACCCTTTGCGAGGCGACAAGACGTGAGCCGGTAGGAGGAGTGATCTCCGCGCGCACCCCAGAGTTGGAACCTTAAGGGTCTGCCGAAACCCGAAATCTGACAGATGCCCTAGAAGGCATCCCCTCTTTCGTCTTCGTTCATCGGTAACTTTACTTGGGGCTATATTTTTATTCACCACATGATATGTGTTTTGCTTGGAGCATCATTTTATTTTATTTTGTTTTACTTGCTGTTTGAATAAAATACCAAGATCTGAAATTCTTAAATGTTAGAGAGTCTTCATATAGATACATAATTATTCAACTACTCATTGATCTTCACTTATATCTTTTGATGTAGTTTGTCATTTGCTCTAGCGCTTCATTTATATATTTTAGAGCACGACGGTGGTTTTATTTTGAAGAAATAGATGAACTCTCATGCTTCACTTATATTGTTTTGAGAGTCTTAAACAGCATGGTGATTTGCTTTGGTAATGAATTTAGTCCTAATATGATGGGCATCCAAGAGGGATATAATAAAAACTATCATATAAAGTGCATTGAATACTATGAGAAGTTTGCTACTTGATGATTGTTTTGAGATATGAGGATGGTAATATTAGGGTCATGCTAGTTGAGTAGCTGTGAATTTGAGAGATACTTGTGTTAAAGTTTGTGATTCCCGTAGCATGCACGTATGGTGAACCGTTATGTGATGAAGTTGGAGCATGATTTATTTTTTGTTTGTCTTCCTTTGTGTGGAGGTTGGGATCGCGCGATGGTTAACTCCTACCAACCCTTCCCCTAGGAGCATGCGTGTAGTACTTTTGTTTTGATAACTTGTAGATTTTTGCAATAAGTATGTGAGTTCTTCATGACTAATGTTGAGTCCATGGATTATACGCACTCTCACCCTTCCACCATTGCTAGCCTCTCTTGTGCCGCGCAACTTTCTCCGGTATCATACACCCACCATATATCTTCCTCAAAACAGCCACCATACCTACCTATTATGGAATTTCCATAGCCATTCCGAGATATATTGCCATGCAACTTTCCACCATTCCGTTTATCATGACATGCTCCATCATTGTCATATTGCTTTTGCATGACCATGTAGTTGGCATCGTATTTGTGGCAAAGCCACCTTTATAATTATTTCATACATGTCGCTCTTGATTCATTGCATATCCCGGTACACCATCGGAGGCATTCACATAGAGTCATATTTTGTCCTAAGTATTGAGTTGTAATTCTTGAGTTGTAAATAAATAAAAGTGTGATGATTTCCATATTAGAGCATTGTCCCAAGTGAGGAAAGGATGATGGAGACTATGATTCCCCCACAAGTCGGGACGAGACTCCGGACTTTATGAAAAATAAAAGAGGCCAAAGAAGTCCAAATAAAAAAAAGAGGCCAAAGAAGCCCACCAAAATAAAAAAAAGGCAAAGAAAAAAATGAGAGAAAAAGAGAGGAGGGACAATGTTACTATCCTTTTACCACACCTGTGGTTCAAAGTAGCACCATGATCTTCATGATAGAGAGTCTCCTATGTTGTCACCTTCATATGCTAGTGGGAATTTCTCATTATAGAACTTGGCTTGTATATTCCAATGATGGGCTTCCTCAAATTGCCCTATGTCTTCATGAGCAAGCAAGTTGGATGCACACCCACTTAGTTTCTTTTGATGAGCTTTCATACACTTATAGCTCTAGTGCATCCGTTGCATGGCAATCCCTACTCACTCACATTGATATCTATTACTGGGCATCTCCATAGCCCGTTGATACGCCTAGTTGATGTGAGACTATCTTCTTCTTTTTTTGTCTTCTCCACAACCACCATCCTATTCCACCTATAGTGCTATGTCCATGGCTCACGCTCATGTATTGCATGAAGATTGAAAAAGTTTGAGAATACTAAAGTATGAAACAATTGCTTGGCTAAGACCGGGGTTGTGCATGATTTAAATATTATGTGTGATGAAGATAGAGCATAGCAAGACTATATGATTTTGTAGGGATAACTTTCTTTGGCCATGTTATTTCGAGAAGACATGATTACTTTGTTAGTATGCTTGAAGTATTACTATTTTTATGTCAATATTAAACTTTTATCTTGAATCTTATGGATCTGAACATTCATGCCACAATAAGGAAAATTACATTGAGAATTATGCTAGGTAGCATTCCACATCAAAAATTCTGTTTTTATCATTTACCTACTCGAGGACGAACAGGAATTAAGCTTGGGGATGCTTGATACGTCTCCAATGTATCTATAATTTTTTATTGTTCCATGCTACTATATTACCTGTTTTGGAAGTCTAATGGGGTTTACTAAGCACTTTTATATTATTTTTGGGACTAACCTACTAACCGGAGGCCC
Source organism: Triticum dicoccoides (assembly GCF_002162155.2). Taxonomy (NCBI): domain Eukaryota; kingdom Viridiplantae; phylum Streptophyta; class Magnoliopsida; order Poales; family Poaceae; genus Triticum; species Triticum dicoccoides. Next base: position 615,295,225 of record NC_041383.1, read on the forward strand.
AGTCCAAATTGTTGTTTTTTTTTGCCTATTTTAGTGTATCGCAGAAAAGGAATATCAAATGGAGTCCAAACGGAATGAAACCTTCGGGAGAGTTATTTTTGGAACAAACACAATCCAGGAGACTTGTAGTGGACGTCAGGGAAGCAACGAGGCGGCCACGAGGGTCCAGGGCACGCCCTACCCCCCTGGGCATGCCCCACACCCTCGTGGGCCCCTCGTGGCTCCCCTGACCGATTTCTTTCGCCTATATATACTCATATACCCCAAAAACATCCAGGAGCACCATATTTCGGGAGTTCCGCCGCCGCAAGCCTCTGTAGCCACCAAAAACCAATCAGGGCCCTATTTCGGCACCCTGCCGGAGGGGGGATCCCTCACCAGTGTCCATCTTCATCATCCCGACGCTCTCCATGACGAGGAGGGAGTAGTTCACCCTCGGGGCTGAGGGTATGTACTAGTAGTTATGTGTTTGATCTCTCTCTCTCTCATGTTCTTAATTTGGCATGATCTTGATGTATCGCGAGCTTTGCTATTATAGTTGGATCTTATGATGTTTCTCCCCCTCTGCTCTCTTGTAATGGATTGACTTTTCCCTTTGAATTTATCTTATAGAATTGAGTCTTTAAGGATTTGAGAACACTTGATGTATGTCTTGCATGTGCTTATCTGTGGTGACAATGGGATATCACGTGATTCACTTGATGTATGTTTTGGTGATCAACTTGCGGGTTCAGTGACCTTCTGAACTTATGCATAGGGGTTGGCACACGTTTTGATCTTGACTCTCTGGTAGAAACTTTGGGGCACTCATTGAAGTTCTTTGTGTTGGTTTGAATAGATGAATCTGAGATTGTGTGATGCATATCGTATAATCATGCCCACGGATACTTGAGGTGACATTGGAGTATCTAGGTGACATTAGGGTTTTTGTTGATTTGTGTCTTAAGGTGTTATTATAGTACGAACTCTATGATAGATCGAACGGAAATAATAGATTCGTGTTATTTTACTACGGACTCTTGAATAGATCGATCAGAAAGGATAACTTTGAGGTGGTTTCGTACCCCACAATAATCTCTTCGTTTGTTCTCCGCTATTAGTGACTTTGGAGTGACTCTTTGTTGCATGTTGAGGGATAGTTATATAATCCAATTATGTTATTATTGTTGAGAGAACTTGCACTAGTGAAAGTATGAACCCTAGGCCTTGTTTCCTAGCATTGCAATACCGTTTCTGCTCACTTTTATCAATAGTTACCTTGCTGTTTTTATATTTTCAGATTACAAAAACCTTTATCTACCATCCATATTGAACTTTTATCACCATCTCTTCGCCGAACTAGTGCACCTATACAATTTGCCATTGTATTGGGCGTGTTGGGCACACAAGAGACTCTTTGTTATTTGGTTGCAGGGTTGCTTGAGAGAGACCATCTTCATCCTACGCCTCCTACGAATTGATAAACCTTAGGTCATCCACTTGAGGGAAATTTGCTACTGTTCTACAAACCTCTGCACTTGGAGGCCCAACAACGTCTACAAGAAGAAGGTTGTGTAGTAGACATCACTTCACTCCCCGGCAATGGCGCATGAAAGGAGCCTTGATGAACCACAAGTATAGGGGATCAATCATAGTCCTTTCGATAAGTAAGAGTGTTGAACCCAACGAGGAGCAAAAGGAAATGACAAGTGGTTTTCAGCAAGGTAATGTCTTCAAGCACTGAAATTGCTGGTAACAAGTTGTTTGATAGCAAGATAATTGGCAACAAGCAAGTAATATTGATTACCGGCAAGTCTCTTTACTCGTTCCGTAATACAAGATCCCGTGGCTAACCCATTAGTCATATTGCTTGCAAGCTTATTGTGATGTTGTATTACCGAGAGGGCCCAGAGATACCTCTCCGTCATACGGAGTGACAAATGCAGTCTTGATCCATGCCAACTCAATAGACACCCTTGGAGATACCTATAGAGCATCTTTATAGTCACCAAGTTACGTTGCGACGTTTGATACACACAAGGCACTCCCCCGATGTCTGTGAGTTGCATGATCTCATGGTCATCGGAACATATACTTGACATGCAGAAAACAATAGCAATAAACTTGATACGATCATATGCTACGTTCATAGTTTGGGTCTTGTCCATCACATCATTCTCCAAATGATGTGATACCGTTATCAAATGATAACTCATGTCCATGGCTAGGAAACCGTAGCCATCTTTGATCAATGAGCTAGTCCGGTAGAGGCTCGCTAGGGACATGTTGTTGTCTATGTATCCACACATGTATCTGAGTTTCTGATCAATACAATTCTAGCATGGATAATAAATGAATATCATGAACAGGGAAATATGATAATAACCAATTTATTATTGCCTCTAGGGCATATTTCCAACATTTAGGGCGGCGCGAGTTAATGACCCACAAGTATAGGGGATCAATCATAGTCCTTTCGATAAGTAAGAGTGTCAAACCCAACGAGGAGCAGAAGGAAATGACAAGTGGTTTTCAGCAAGGTAATGTCTGGAAGCATTGAAATTGTTGGTAACAAGTTGTTTGATAGCAAGATAATTGGTAACAAGCAAGTAACGGTAACGGTAAATAAAGTGCGACAAGGTATCCAAATCCTTTGGAGGCAAAGGACAGGCCAAAACGATCTCTTATAATGAGCAAAGCGTTCTTGAGGGTACACGGGAATTTCATCATATCACTTTCATCATGTTGGCTTAAGTCGTGTTCACTACTTTGATAATTTGATATGTGGGTGGATCGGTGCTTAGGTGTTGTTCTTACTTGAAAAACCTCCTACTTATGATTAACCCCCTTGCAAGCATCCGCAACTACGAGAAAAGTATTAAGATAAAATCTAACCATAGCATTAAACTTTTGGATCCAAATCGGTCCCTTATGAAGTAGCATAAACTAGGGTTTAAGCTTGTGTCACTCTAGCAACCCATCATCTTATAACTACTCCACAATGCATCCGTTAGGCCCTGATAAGGTGAAGTGTCATATAGTCGACGTTCACATGACACCACTAAGGGAATCACAACATACATATCATCAAATTATCGAACACATATCAAGTTCACATGATTACTTGCAACATGACTTCTCCCGTGACCTCAAGAACAAAAGTAACTACTCACAAATGATAATCATGCTCAAGATCAGAGGGGTATTAAATAGCATAATGGATACGAACATATAATATTTCACCAAATAAACCATGTAGTAATCAACTACAAGATGCAATCAACACTACTAGTCACCCACAAGTACCAATCTAAGGTTCCGGTATAAAGATTGAACACAAGAGATGAACTAGGGTTTGAGAGGAGATGGTGTTGTTGAAGATGTTGATGGAGATTGCCCTCCCAAAGATGGGAGAGTTGTTGGTGACGATGATGATGATGATTCCCCCCCTCCAGGAGGGAAGTTCCCCCGGCGGAATTGCTCTGCCAAAGGGAAAAAGTGCTCCTGCCCAAGTTCCGCCTCGAGACGGCAGCACTTCGTCCCGAAAGTCCTTTCCTGATTTTTTCTAGGCCAAAATGACTTATATACCAGAAGATGGGCACCGGAGGTGGGCCGAGGAGGGCACGACCCACCTGGGTGCGCCAGGCCCCTTGGCGCGCCCAGGTGGGTTGTGCCCACCTGGTGGGCTCCCTCTGGTAGTTATTGACTACAATAATTCTTAAATATTCCATAAAAATTGTTTGTGAAGTTTCAGCTCATTTGGAAATATGCAGAATAGGTAACTCTGACCTAGCTTTTTCAGGACTACAATTCAAGCTGCCTGTATTCTCCCTCTTTGTGATAACCTTGAATATTATGAGAGAAAAGGCATTAGAAAAACTCCCAAAAGCATTATTATGCATTAAAACATTATAAATAACAGTAAGAAATCATGATGCAAAATTGACGTATCACGAGTGTGTGAGGGGGAGATTTATATAGGGGAACGTCGTGGAGGAGGAGTTGGGCACGGGATTTGGTCGATCCCGAGGGGATTTGTTGCCATGGCGGTGCGCTCCGACGAAAGAAGGAGGAATCTGGTCGGACACTTGGTCCCATCTGTCGGCGAGGGTGAGTGAAAAGGAAAGCGAGCGGTGGCCGGTCGCGAAAGGATTCGGGACGACGCGCGCTGGAGCAAGCCGTGGGGAGAGAGAGAAGTGGGTCGGTCTGCTAGTGTGGGCCAAGAAGGCTTCGGCCATTTTTTTTTTAGAAAAACAAGTTTCTCTTAACATAAAAATAGAGAAGAAAGGCTAAAGAAATAAAACAAAAACTAATATAGGCATATAATACATAAAAATTTCAGAAAAAGAAATCCTAAAACATGGACTATTTTTCAAGTCCAAATAAACTCCACAAAAATTCGAATAATGCAAACAATGCTTCTATTGCATTTAAAATCCAAGTAAAATTATTTTGAAATACCAAAATAATTTAAAATTCATTTTTCTCCACTTTTCTATTGCACGGAATCATTTAATCCTATTTTCCATATATTTCATTTTTTGCAGAAAAATAATTTGAATAAATACCAAATAACTCATAATTGTGTTTGAATTGAATTTCAAACCTCTTTCAAATCTTTTATTTTTTTCCTTGTCCAAATATATTTCAAATGTCTGTGAAATTTGAAGTGTCATATTCCTTCTCTCATTTTGAATAACTTTCAGAGAATTTGAAATTTAGAAATTGAAATAACTCCAAATTGACTTTCAAAAATGACTCTTTGAAACCTCCAACTCTCTTTCTTGTAATTTGAAGAAGTCATTTTATCTTCTCCCATGAAACTCATTGAGTGGCATGAAGTTCCTGGTTTGAAAATATTTCAAATGAAATTCAAATCAGTTTTTCATCTCTTTTAATGGAAGAAGTCATATCATCTCCACTCTAGGATTTTGTGATGAAATGAATTTGAATTCATTTAGGTCAAAATAAAAAGTGAAAGTTTGGGGAAGTCATTTCATTTCCTCTCATTCAACTTTCAAAAAGTTTTAAATTTTCACTCAATTTCACACAATCAATCACATCACAATCAAACACTCAAAGTTATTTATTTAATGTAAAATTCCAAAATTTTGGAATGTTACAATACACCACTCCAATCACCATATCCTCGTTGGTACTAATAATTCTTGCAATCAAGTATTTGTTGTAGGTGTAGTTTAATTAACAACTCGACTGCTAAACCTTATAAATATTCTTTGGCTCCCATTGCGCCGAATCAATAATTTCGGTTGTAATACTTCTCTCATAGACTGTTGCGATCTCCAATGTGTGTGGGTAATCACCTCCTGTCCATTCGTTATCTTGAACATTTTGTATCCTCCATATATGTTTAATATTTTAACTAGAAGTGGCATGCTTTTTAGTTTGTTTTGTAGCTCTTTAGTTCTAATATGTTCATTCCTCCTGAAGACTATGTTTCCAAGTACATTTTTATAATCTCCTACAACCATATAACCGGTTCTAATATGCTCATTCCTGCAACAAATTCATCACCAGCAGAACCACATAGCAAGCACACCACTAACCATCGGCGCGTTGCTCAAAGTGCACTAGCAGCAACCTCCAGACGAGACAGAGACCATGTATATACATGGCCAACTTGAGCACCCCTTCCAGACCTGCCCTAGGCGACGACACCGCCGAAGAGCAAGAAAGAAGGTGTGAATAGCGAGAAGGAGAGCGATCCTTTACGTCCATGAGACCAATTTATGACCGGTATTTTTATTTTTTTAGGGGACAATAGTTCAACTCATGCCTTTTGAAACTTATTAGTCTTTCTACTTTTTTATTTTTACGAGAAGTTCAAAACATATTAGTCAAAGAGTTGTTCACATTTATGTACTCCGCAATCAGAGTTTTCAAATAACAAATAGCTCGAAAAGGATGTCAAGAACGACATAAACCGAAACAGCAAAAACATGATTCCAAAAAAGGGAAACACCTAGCACACACATGGTTTAGTTATTACTACTAGCACAACCACTTGAGCAAGGAAGCAGTCACGCAGCCGGCGCTCAAACATCCACCACTTTACGCATACCACCCTCAAGTTGATCCCATCTCGCCGTCCTACCCCGAATAAGAACCAACCTTCACATAAAAGGGCTCCACCCGTTCTGCTTCATCTATAAGACAACAGAGCTCCCCCACACCAGTCTTCGCCTAGACTCTTCGTCTCCGTCCTGTACCTTTTTCTTCTCTGGCAAGCCTGTGCCCGTGCGCGTCGCGCCGTTTTGGGTTTCGTCTCCCGCTCTTTCTTCCTCCTCCCTGCCCCGGCCAAGTGCTGGAACCAAGAGAAGGCGATGGGGGCGGCGGCGGAGGAGCAGTAGCCGGATGGAGGCAATGGGGTGGGCTTCAAGGTGGCTCCGCGGGCTGCTTAGCGGCGGCAAGAAGGCCGGCCCAGCCTCCGGCGAGCACAAGCCGGAGAGGGAGAAGAAGCGCTGGGGCTTCGGCAAGTCCTTCCGGGAGAAGGACCCGGTGCGTCCGCCGACGCCTCCTGTGCAGCGGGCGGCGACGCCCCGTCGCACCTACGCTGCGTCGGATGACGGCGGCGACGAGCAGAACAAGCGCGCTATTGCCGTGGCGGCGGCGACGGCGGCGGTGGCCGAGGCCGCCGTTGCCGCGGCGCAGGCGGCCGCCGCGGTGGTGCGGCTGACCAGCAGCGGGCGGTGCCCGCCGACCGGGGCGAAGCACGAGGAGTGGGCGGCCGTCCGGATCCAGGCCGCTTTCCGTGGCTACCTGGTAAGCTCCGTCCTTTCGGCTCTAATTCTTTTCCTTTACACTCCAAAATCCACTTTCTGTAGGCCAAGTTTCTGAAAATTACGGGTGTAAAGCATAAACAGGTCACTTTTTTTGTTACAAAATTTTCGGATTTTTGCTTCCCGGAAAGAAACCCCCGTGCCCGTGTAGCCGTGTGTGCAAGCTAGCCGCCGTGGTGTCGCAGCCACGTTGTTCTTCTGCTCTGCCTCTGCCCTTCCATGTCTTTACTGCTTCTTCCTCTCTGAGCTTCTTTTATGGAAGCAAGGCATGGGCGTCGCCGCTTTAACTTCGCTATCCCCTTCTCAAGAACAAGGGAGCTACTTCTTTTTTGCCGTTTGAACAATGCTACTCTGTTACTGTTCTTGGAAGCTGCTGGTAGTGCGGTAGTAGTAATGGCGGAGGTGGTTGGCATGTCAACCTCCGGCCTACAATGCTGAGATGCCCATGGTTATGTTGTGGACGGGACCACTACTGATTAAACCTCTCCATGCTTGTCGTTGCGTGTCAAGGCGAGGCGCGCACTGAAGGCGCTCCGCGGGCTGGTGAAGCTGCAGGCGCTGGTCCGCGGCAACATCGTCCGGCGGCAGGCGGCCGAGACGCTCCGGTGCATGCAGGCGCTCGTCAGCGTGCAGTCCCGCGCGCGCGCCAGCCGCGCAACCCGATCCCGCCAGGCCGCGGCACACCCGGTAACTGCAAACACCCGCCATTTCTTGCCAAGTGCTTGCCAGTTAATCTTCCATGTCTTCGGCGCGTTGTTCTTATGGGTTTTGGGGGTTTCCATTGCAGGGCGCGACGACGCCGGAGAAGTACGAGCAGGCGGCATACGATGGCGCGCTCAGGCACGGCCGTTCAGGCTCACTCAAGGTATTCCTTCCTTGCTCTTTCTGTTTCAGTTCGCGTACTTCTCCGGCGTATGTGTGTTTGTCTATGCGTTGGTATGTGCGTTTGTGTATTTTTCAATGGCCGTGGTGACTGACAATGGCGCCGGTGTATGCAGGGAGGCTCGTCAAAGACACCGGCCAGCGAGAGGATGAGCAGGGAGAGGTCAGAATCTTGCGGGAGGAACTGGCTGGATCGGTGGGTGGAGGAGAGGTACATGGATGACGAGAAGAACGCCAAGATTCTCGAGGTGGACCCCGGCAAGCCCGGCCGGCACGCTTCCAAGAGGCGAAGCAGCGGCGGCGGCCACCACCAGTCGTCGTGCTCAACCAGGACATCAGAGCAGAACAGCCGGAGCTACGCGACGATGCCGGACTCGCCGTCCAGGGACTCGACGACGGCGCAGCAGTCCGTGCCCAGCCCGTCGTCGGTGGGCATGGGCGCGGGCGAGGCCCTCAGCCCGCTGCGCATGCCGGCAGACCTCGCGGCGGAGCTGTACGAGAGCCCGCAGTTCTTCTCGGCGACGTCGCGGCCGGGGAGCTCGAAGCGGGGCGCCTTCTTCACGCCGACCAAGAGCGAGTGCGCGCGCAGCCTCTTCGGCGGCTACTCCGACTACCCCAACTACATGTCCAACACGGAGTCGTTCCGGGCCAAGGCGCGGTCGCAGAGCGCGCCCAAGCAGCGGCCGCTGTACGAGAAGTCCGGGTCCCTCCGGAAGGCGTCGGCACACGCCTTCGCGCCGGGGCAGAGGTCGTCGGCGTCGGCGTCGGCGTCCCTGCACGCCAGGTTCACCAATAAGGCGTACCCTGGCTCCGGCAGGCTGGACCGGCTGGGCATGCCTGTCAAGTACTGAACCCTGCCGCCATGTGACCAGTGTTAGGTTTGAGCTTTTGTGATGCTATTACCGTCAGAAAGTACTTTCCTGTTATTGACTGTGACTTGTTAAGTGTAAGTTGCTACTGTACTGGTGTTCCCGCAAAAAAAAGTGTAAGTTGCTAGTAATCACCCAAAGTTTGTGTGAACTGTGTCAAGATCGTATGCACTATAGGCAATCTTCTATCGTGCACGGATGGAATAGGATTTGGGCGCATGGCAATGGCAGCATGTCACGGGCTCACGGTGGCAACAGGGACCTTGTTAGTACTAGTACGGGTCACTGTGACATTAGCCAGAGGGGTGGCCTGCCTGCCGCCTGCGCGCTGTGTCAGCGGGTGGACCGTTTGGTATGTCTGTTGAGAGGCCCGGGGCCTATCTGCATCCGATGAGCTGCTCGCTGCTACCTGTGTTAATTAAAACAGCTAGCTGTCCCGTAGCCACTGGATCTACATGCATGCGTAGGCCAAAACCCAGTTCCATCTGGCTCCGACTAACTACCGCCTTCTATAGTAAACAAGGCAGCATTCCGTGACCCTCGTGCTAATAGGACACGGGAATGTGCTAAATCTGCACCCCTGGAAGTGGAGCCACGAGAGTAAACTGTAAACTAGTCGGCCTAATCCGTCCTCACGCGCGCATCGGCGTGCAGATGACGCAATGACAGCGCCGAAACTCTGAATGGCGGACGGACGGTGCACGCGGTACGGCACAGCGATCTCCGAGCGGAATGGTTTCCAATTCCAAGTCTTCGCGGGCGTTTCGGGAGGTGAGAAGGGAGAGCTTTGCCGCGTGCTGTTGAGAGTCAGGGGACGTCGGTGAGTGCCGGCGAGGCAACGCCTCTGTGCTTTGCTGTACTGACCTTTCCAAGACCATTGTCATTTGAGACTTGGTCAGGACTCAGCAAATTTGCTTATATGTCAATGAGTTAATGAGGAGAGAGATAATTTGAGTAACTTAGCTAGTTACTGTAAACATCACATGTCACAATGCAATATGAGTCTATAACCTAATAAATAAAACTTTGTATGACATCACACTTATATTACTACCCACAGTGAAGGTAGTAATACAGTTTAGAGTATGTTATAATGTATGTTACTCTTAATTATGGCTAGTCTGATCATATACTAGTACTACTACTATACTGGCGGTGCTGAATTATTCTAGATTGGTGGTAATGGCCGGGTGGCGCTGCTGGGGACGGCACGCACCAGCTTCGACTCCGTTCCGCCCGCCGCCCGTATAGTCTACTATAGTGCCGTCCTCGTCTCCCGGCTTTCGGCTCGTTTCATAATGGACGCACAAATGGAGGCAAACAGGGAGAGCGAGTTGTCAAGGAGTTCTTTTTTACGAAAGGAGTTGTCAAGGAGTTCGTCATCGGACAGGGGGTGTGTTTCATCTCGTGTTTGGCAGTGGATTTCGATCGACGTACTTCTGGCATCTAGTTGATGTCTCTGTCCACCGGCATAGTATGCCCACTGTGGCTGTGAACCCAGCGATTGCGATTACTCAGAAGAAATTGTCTGGCTGTCTCCGTAGGTGATTAAATACTAGTATGACCTAACGTTTAAAAAGTCAATTTTAATTCTCATCAGCAAATCCGAAAAATGAAATTTTCTTAGGAACTAGGGACATGGTAACTGAAGAATATAAAAGGAAATTGTGAAGCGTGTCGCCTGACGGGCAGAACGTACCTTCCAAAAAAGAATGTACTGGACTGGACGCACCAAAGGGAAACAGAGCCTCGGTGATGATCTGATCTTGACGCTAGTCCCGTTTCACGGCCATGCTTGTCCTCCTACAGAGCTGTTGGGTGGTCACGGCCCTAAATAGTTTTGTTGCCATTCTTCAACAGCAATCTAGCTACGCTCCTATAGCATCCATACAGTCGATGGTACGCTGTACCTTCCTCCAAGCTGTCAGTCCCTTTGCTGTGCTGTGTTGTGCCTGTGCGAGTGCTAGCTCCTTCAGAGTTGCCCGTGCCCTGCACAAGAATTCCATCCTGTGGTTGTGTGTTCTAATTAAGCTGGATTTGGTGCCTGCGCCAATAATTTAAGCGCCCATGCACGGTAGCTAGAGAAGGGGCTGATGTCTCCAGCCGATCCATGGGGACGATGGAAGTTCGATTTTTTATCGAAAGACACCCTCTGTCCACTGGAATTGACAAAAGAGACCCCTTGCTAACGAAATTGACAAAAGAGACCCCCTCACTAGTGGCGGCAGGCGTGGCAAGCGACACGTGTCACCTGCCGCCACGCCGTGAGGCGGCGGGCCCGGCCGCCACAACAGGAGGCGGCAGCCCGGTGTATAACGGTGCGTGCACAGGCCAGCGTGCCGCGACAGAACGGGCCGCGCCAGGCGGGCCCGGCCGCCACCGGGTGAGGCGGCCGCCGCCGCTGCTGTCGCTACTCGGCCGACAAGGCCTGCTGCGCGCGGGCCCAGCGGGTGGGCCACGCCGCCACTAGCTGAGGCGGCACGTCCTGTGCTGCTGCACGCGCGACAGTGCGCAGACTGCGCTGATTTCGAGGCGCGAGCTTGATGGTTGTGACTCCGACGCGCGGGAATATGGCCGCTTTTGGTTCTTTCGCCCGGGAATCCTGCCTTTGCTTCTTTTGCCTCAGCGGATGCGATGGCACTGGGAATCCGAGGCTACGCGAAACTGTTGTGCCGACACTACAGGGATCGTAAATATCCTCGCTTAATTTTCTCGCCATCATTTATCGTCTGAGCTTATAAAAGGAGGCACCGAGGCTCTCGTCCAGCCCTCCTAGAAATCGCCAGTGCGCAAAGTGTGTAACACATTTTTTCAGTCGGTATGAGTTTGCCTTGCTCGGATCAAAGCATTAGGCCGAGGAAAATGAAGAATGCAAGTTTGCCTCCTGGGGTGGCAGTCCAGCGGTGTTGGTGTGGCGATCTTTGCAAGGTGAAGGAGGTGACGGATTTTTCAGATTGGTTGGGCATGAACTTTTTCATGTGCGCCAATTATGAGGAAGATCCTGCCGTAGCTATTTCAGAGTACGACAAGCCTCCGGTATGCTTTAACCATCACGAATAGATATTGTTGGTATTTTCATTGATTCTTTAGTAACATTCTTGTTTCTTGTTGTAGTCTCCTCCGCCTCTGTGCATGTACTATCATTGGATTGACACGGAGAAGCCGGCTTGGGCAGTGACTGAGATTCGTGAAAGAAGTCGCCGTGCGTGGAATAGTTTATTTGCGGAAGAGCAACGCGAGAAGGCGAAAGCTGAGGAGAAAGCAGAGCAAGAGAGAGAGTTAAAAGAATACTATGCGGAGCAACACCGTTTTTTTGAGGAAATGGAAAAGAAAAACAGGGAAGAGACTCGTCGCATGGAGGAGCAGGAACGACAGCGAAAGGAGGCTCGTGAGGCAGAGAGGCAGAGAAAGAAAGAAAGGGCTCGTCAGGCCAAGGCAGCAGAAGAAGCTGGCGATGGAAAAGGAAAATATCCACGCTGGACTCAGTAGATTCCTGTGGTAGTATTTAAAATTCCGCAATCATTTGTATCTTTATTTCTGCACTTTAATGTAGCTTTATTTCAGGAGTTAAATGTAGGTATATTCCTACAATGTATCTTATTTTCAGTTGTGCCGTGTCGTAATGGAAAAAAATATAGTTTAAGAATAAAGTAGTGGCATTTTCTTTCCCTCCACTAATATCGAACATCGTGCAACAACTACAAAATAAAATTAAGATAGAACATAATGCCCTACAATAACAGAGTACAAACTAATAATGCATGTACATCCGAATTAAACGGTAGAACTGGAATAAAACTACATGAAGGCATCATTGTCATCCTCCATCGATGCAGAACTCTTGCCCTTCGAGGATGTAGAACTCTTACCCTTGGACGATGCAAAACTCTTGCTCTTCGAGGATGCAGTACTCTTGCCCTTAGACGATGCAGAACTCTTGCCCTTTGATGATGCAGCACCCGGAAGCGGCGGCATGAAGATATCATCTTCATCCTCGCTCTCCTCAGTCCATAAAAATGGATGCTTTTCTACAGTCCTTCTGAAAGTTTCACTCTTCGGCTCCACTACATTCTTCCACCTTGCACGCAACCTAAGAAGTTCTTTACGTACCTCCTCATAGGTCCTTTCAGGCCACCCAGACCTACGTAATTGGTGAGCCAACTTATTCATTATGGTGTCACTACCGGTGAGTTCGTCCCATGGAACTATCCTATTGTCCATCCTGAAATCGGTAGCTAGCCTCAGAAGAGTCCTGCTCATTCCAGGGTGAAAACTACGATCGAAAGGATAATGGGACATCTCGACTACACTACACTCGAATGCTTATCCACCTCCGTCTGAAGGGGGTTTTATAGGTAGAGAGGAGAAAATGGCGGGAAAGAACGAGTGCAGTATGGTGGGAAAGGGTTGGCGGGAACATATGGCGGGAAACGAGTGGCGGAAAGATATGGCAGGAAGGGGTTGGCGGGAAACGGGTGGCGGAACATATGGAGGGAAAGCGTTTGCGGGAAAATATTGAGGGGAAAGCGTTGCCTGAAAATATCTTTTTTCAATGTCAAAGACGGGCAATGGTTGCACAGTATTCATCAGCCAAAATATTAAAAAAAATTCATTTCGGCCTAACATAAGCAAAAGAGTGGAGCGGGATAGTATGACGGGAGATATAGGCGGGAAAAATTGTTCCTGACTGGTGCATTTTTATTTCAGCAAACATAGATGTTCAAATCGAAAAGTCTGATACACACATATATAGATACAATGGGTCGCGCACGTGCATAGATGAATCACCCTACTTTACGACGACCACCTGGCCTTTCCTTACGACCGGAAGGCGACAAGCGATTAGGTGGCCGGGTCACACGAAGACCGCGGCCGTACTCCAATTCGGCTTCATGTGTCTGCGAGTCCTGCGTAGGTGGTGGAGTCGCGAATCCTTGTTGCGAACCTGAAGCATAATTGTAGGCGTATGGTTGTGACTCCGGGGGGATAAAAGATGGGCCAATAACATCCCCTCCGAAGAACTCTGTAACTAATGATGTAACCGTGTCACCAAGATCATGTGATGCTCCCCGGAGGCCTGTGTTGACGCCATGATCATGTGATGCTCCCCGGAGGCCTGTGTTGACGCCGCGTTGGGTGTTCTCATCGCCCCAATTAACATCAGGTGTGTCCTGCACATAGAAACATTTTAAACAAACTGTTAGAGGATAATATATGATATCATTGTAAATGCATTGAAATGTAAACATGACTACCTGAGCATATCCCTCTCCTATACTGTCTGGCCATTGTACTTGGTGCTGGTTTAAATCTGGTACACGAGTCTCCTCGGGCATGGGGATCCCTCGCGTGGAGAGAAACGGCTGAGATCCCTCACCTTGGGTGTATGCATCATATCCTGTGTACGCATATGGGTTAGGGGAAAGAAACTGCTCGGGCATCGAATCCAAGCCCGTGCCATGGTCCTGAGATGTCTGCCCCTGACGAAGCTGCATCGAAGAAGAGCGATGCAGTGGCAGAGATGAGTCATGTCGTGGCAATGTCGTTCTAGTACTCGGACCCTCCCCCCATTGCTCATGGCTCGTACGCGCCTCGCTCGGTCTGGACGACGGTGCCGCACTCGGTCTGGCTGACCTCGCTACCGGCATGTATACTCCAGTGGCAACGTCGTCGCCTCTACCGCATCTGAACTTCTTTGCCACGAATTGTTGCAAAAGTTTCTGGAATGTCTTGCGATATGGGCCCTGGGCCGGCATGCTATCCGTAGCCATCTGCCCTACTTCGTTGACATTTTCAAGCTGAACAATATTTGGATGTTATTTAGTTCAAATGATTATGAAATGATGGACCTAAAAAAGTTACAAGTGATTACCAGGTGGTCACGATAGTAAGCTGCATGCAGCTCAACATGTCTCCGCGCCTGCTCCTCTTGTGTGAGATGTGTTGGTATAGTAGCTGGCTGACTGGCCAGGCTAGCACGTGTGTTCATGCAGTACCACTGCTTGTACGCTTGATCTGTACTTCCATCATACGGCCTGCAAAATTAAATAATTACATAAACCGTTGTGATGAAAGCAAAGCATCTTCACGCATCGTATGATCATCATAAAAAAATAATGTACATAAAATATACCTAAGTTGACGCACTATATCTGCTAGCGCTTCATTTGTACACTTGTGTACCCATTCACTGTTCTCTTCCCTCCAATCGTATAAACTCCAACCCCTGCCCATATTGGTTAGCCTGCAAATTATGTAACAAAGTGTGAGTTTAGTAAATTAAAAATGACACTAACTATTTAGGGATGTCACATCTTACTTATGTGTTTCCTCGTCGATACGTCTGGGAAAAGGTGGTGGAATTTCTTGATAGAGACCGAACTGTCTCATTACACGCTCTGGGTTGTAAGGTTCAACACACCACAGGAACAATAAGTTACAGCGAGTCAGCCAGAATGCACTATCGGTCAACATGCCTGGTGTGAAGTGTCGAGCATCAAAGACCATTTTTAGCTGGTCCTGAGTCCACGGGTTCCATGTGACTTCTGCCTCATCAAGTATCTCAAACTGCTGGTGGTACATAGGGTAACAATTTTTCGCAATATCTGGAGACCAACGTTTCCGTGCCTTTGTCCACCTGGTGGCCATAGTTGCGCTAGCACCCTCGCCAAAGTCATATGGGTATATGGGTTGTACTATACGAGGTCGTCCTACAGTGAGGTATTCCCAGGACCACAACTGTAGAAACTCATAGGCGACACAAAGTAATGGAGCTTTTTGTGCGAAAGAGGTTTTTTGCATGGCATCACACAAGCCTCTGTATGTATGAGATAGCACGGCAGCACCGAAGCTGTATTTTGGCTGCTCGGGTAAAGGTTCATCTACCATATTCTCTGCAATGTAGATGAGACCAGGGACAACAACGTCCCCATGTGAATTTGGAAATAGATTCCCGAGGAGCCACAACAAATATGCAAACAGATGTCTTTTTCTCGTCTCCTCATTGACGAAGCTAGATAAATTAAGAAAGTTATCACGAAGCCAGACGAGTGGGATGCCCCGAGGGTTACCAGAACGTTGTGATTCTGGCATTTCCATCCCAAGACGGGCTGCTATATCTAATGCCCAAGATGGAGACACTCGTGGAGAGACTACCGGCTCACCTCTAATTGGTAGAGCAGCGATCATAGAAACATCTTTCAGTGTAGGTGCAAGCTCCCCAAAACGAAAGTGAAAGGTGTGGGTTTCAGGTCTCCACCGGTCAACGAGGGATGTCAAAAGGGATGGGTCCGAACGTACTTGGTCGTCGCATGATGTGAGCCTAGCAAAACCTTGTAGTCCATAAGCGTCAAGTTGAGCAAGGAAATGATTGTGTATTGGCCATGTTTTCTTTATGGTTCGAAGTCTGAAAGGCCGATAATCATGCTTAGTATTTGGTTTCAAAAAAAGGTGGCAACGGTGCCCGGCGTCATGGGGCCCCTGCAAAAGCACTGGCACTTCACCCATAACCTGCACACAAACATACAAATATAAATTACGAGGAAGACAGAAATACAAATGCAAATCAAAATCAACTTAAAAAATACAAAGAGATACGATTTACATTAATTATCTGAAGTTAACATCAGGAGTACAATAATACAAAGAGAATCAATTTAAATTCAATATAAGTACACATAACGAGTAGAAATATAAATAGACATGGCGAGTACATATATATCAACATCATGCGTTGTTGTTGGCTCGATACGGGCAGTCTTTGCGTGAATGTCCAGGACACCTGCAAACGCGGCATCGCCTTGGTTCTCCCATCTGGCTATGGTCCATGTCATTGCGATGACGCCTAGACTGACGTCGTCCCTTTGCGGTTCTCATCAAGTCGGTGTTCGGAACCCATTTCGGCCCATCTGGCCACAACATTTTGTGGTTCATATCAATGCCCCAAGCCCAGAACTCACCGTTCCAAGTGTTGTACAGATTGTACATGTTGAAGTACGGCGATATGTATGGCTCGACGCTGATTTTTTGAACAGCAGCCGCCCGGAGCACATGACTGCAAGGGTAGCCCTCAAGCTTGGGCTTGTTACAAGTGCACTCACAGGAGGTTGAGCCAAGGGTGACAGCTTGCTTTTTTGATCCTCTGTGGTGACCCTTAACGTACTTGGCTCGCACATTGACCTCCCACTTATTCCTAAGTGCGTCCACTTTCCTGTAGCCATGACTTTGGGACTTCTTTGCTTTCTCGTCGAGATGTCTTTGCATCTTCTCGGACCATGGCTTGTTCAATTCAACTTGTGCTTTGGCGACGGTGACCCTGTCTGCAAAGTATGACAGGGTCCGGTTCCAAGTTTCTTCAATCAGGGCTGTGATAGGCAGTGCTCGCACCCCTTTAAGAACACCATTGTACACCTCTGACATGTTGCTGGTCATTATTCCATACCGAACCCCGGTGTCGTGAGCCTGGCCCACTTCTCCAAATGAGGGCAATTCTCGGTGATCCACTGGCTCAAATTTATGGCCGTCCTACGACCCCTCCGGTCTTCTCTCTGCGGCAAGGCCGCGCGGTCGATCTCACCATTGATACCTGCCCATATCGCATTCATTTTGGCTTCAGTTTTTTGCATGCACATCCTCTTGAATAACTTGAACCAATCCTTGTTTTTGAATTTGGAGTAAAAGTTTGCTGCCAAATGCCTCATGCACCACCTTCCCTCTAGATCGGGCCAGCCCCACTCTTCTTCCGATGCCTTAATTATTTCAAGAGCGCTTAATAATCCAGTGTTGCGATCAGAAATGATGCAAACACCTTTACGCTCTTTCACGACACCAATCTTCACGCAGCTCAGGAACCACAACCAGCTATCTTTGTTCTCGCTCTCGACCAATGCATATGCAATAGGAAGAAGCTGATTATTTGCATCCGCTGCAATCGCCACCAATAGTGTGCCCTTGTACTTTCTAGTGAGAAAGGTACCATCAACAGATAATACCGGGCGACAGTGCCTGAAGGCTTGTATAGTCTGGGCGAATGCCCAGAATAAGCGGTCCAGGATTAGCTCACCCGGGTTCATTGGGTTTGGACGTTCTCTCCGCCAAACTTGAGTCCCCCTATTAGCACTTGCTATTTGATGAAGCATTCTAGGGGCATAAGAATATGCCTCCTCATAGGTACCATACAAGTTCTTGAATATATTTTCCTTCGCACGCCTAGCCTTACTGTAGCTAACAGGGAATCCAATTAGATCCTCTGCATCTTTTTGCAGAGCCCTAACACTAATGTTGAGACTTCCCTGCACAATTGTTTCCATCGTCTGTGCCACAAATTTTGCTGTCACATTGCAGTGATCTGAAAGAGTCCCAGTTTGCTCACAGGTATGCTCCACTATTTTTGTGATATGCCATGACTGACATACCCCAGGCTTCAGTCTAGCGAGAACTCTTCCGCGGCAACCTTTCGCGGTGTGGATGCATATGACCTTCAACTCTTTTTTATCAGACTGCTTCACTCTATGCTGGCGGTGGATGCCGATTGCATAGCTACCCATTGCCTGATAAGCAGACTTCTTATCTAGGAAAACTTGCCCAACCTCCAGGCTTCCCGCTCCTAGGCCAGAAGCAGAGTGAAATTCGTTGGTGATGCTCATATCCTGTAAAAACCCAGGTTGCAGTGCCGCCGCGACCGCCCTCTGAGGAGGAACATCTTCTTCTCCGCTTGACTCCGAAGACGCAGAAGAATGATCATCATCATCTAGCGCCTCCGGCAATCCCTCCACGTGTTCGCTCATGTCAACGGCCGCCGACCAATATCCTGTGTCATACACAGGCTGGCCGCCCGTCGGTTCCGATGGGCCGATGCTAGGGGCTGATGTGATGGCCAACTCGACCTCACCACCCCTGCTACTGCATCCGGCAACATCAGTGACTGAAATGAACTCCACATACACCATCGGCTGACCATACATTGAGTTATTGGGATTGCTTGTAAACCTCATGTACGACCCCCACGACCGATCACCTGTGACAGGCCACAAACCCCAACGGGCAACTGTCCCATCATTTCCTCCGTCAACGACGAAGGCCTCCATTGTCATTTTTTTTCCTGCATCACTGGGCCAAACACCGCTCGGATGCACCTTCTAACAGCTGCGTAACCCACGTTGACCATGTCTCTCACCACTACTGTAGTCGACTCGCAGAAGGACACATCCACCCCGCATGGACCGTCGCGTAAGACGTTCCCATAGTACACTACTAAATTTTCCATAGTACCTAACCAACATACATGTTTACATTTCAAATAATTAGTAACTGAACATTTAGTAACGATGACAACATTTACATATCTTATGACTAAAATAATAACCGTATTTTCGTTATAAATATTCGGTTTGTTTTTAGAATCATTTGCTTAGACTTTAAGGGGTTGTTTGGTTAACGGGTATTTAAAGATCTATTTTTCTCAAACTTGTCTACGAGCGTAACAAACTAAAACTCTGTTTGCTTTTCTCTAACTACCCCAAAAATATCCTAAAATAGTTCTCGTAACATGCAAAAACTTAGCTTCTGGAAAAACGACTATTAGTAAAATATGGTTTTCTACATAATTTCCTTACAACAGGTTATGGCAAAACTGAGGGTAAGTACTCGCTATTCAAACAATCACTAAACATAATATTATGATAATAACATTTAAATATCATATGAATAAAATATCTAATTTCTTCCGGCATGATATAATGTTTTTCATATCATACGATAAAATTCATTTATTTACAAATAATAATATTTGCAGCGGCATGACAGTACATCAATATAAAAAATATTAACAAAATTACGGCGTCATTTTATACCTTAGCTCCAATATGGATGTGCTTGCGAATGCAATTAAGAGTCCAAATAGTTCAAATAAAACTCGTCTACGAGCGTCATTAACTAAAACTCTCTTTTTTCTCTAACGACTATTAGTAAAAACTATTTTTCTTACAACAGGTTATAACAAAACACATGGTAATTACTCGCTATCCAAACAACCAGTAAACATAATAGTATGATAATAACATTTTAATATCATATGAGTAAAACATTTAGTTTCTTTCGGCTTTATATAATTTTTTTTCACATCATACGATAACAATCATTTATCTACAAATAATAATATTTACAGCAACATGCACATTATTCACAATAGTACATCAATACAAAAAATATTAACAAAATTACAGTGTCATTTTTTTACCTTAGCTCCAATATGGATGTGCTTGCGAATGCAATTCAGCGTCAAAATAGTTCCAATAAATATTCGTCGCCAGTACTATATGAACGGAGTCAACCTGTTATCACATTAACATCAATATTACACACGGATTTTTCTTCCTGCTAACAAAATGGAAACACAATTTCTTCAATCACGTCTTCTCCTCCTTGTTTGTTACTAAGATGAATTATTTTACCTAATTACATACATCATTAAGTACATTAGCACCTAATCTTAACATATAAAATTTAGATTATTGCGACATAACTATAGACTTATTAATAAACATACGGCATAAAATAACATACCACATGAAATAACATACTGCATGCAATAAAAAAATATTGTAAATGTTGTATCTGTCGTCTGAAATTATTTCTAACCTCTACGCACTAACATCGCATAGCTAATGACGAGCTAAAAGACTAACTAATTACCACGCTGCATGCACAAATAAATAAATGTATTGCAAAGCTCATACCTTGATCTTCAACTTCGTACTTCACTTTCGCAATGCAAATCCTACTCCTCAAGCTCTAAATGACTCCAAATGACTCCTTCAAGTGCTAAAATTATGCCTAAAACAACAGAGAATACACACTTAGGAACTAATCAAACAGAACAAAAACATCATGCATGTGAACGAAACCAACAAAAATGGATAGATCTTACCTTAATCTAACTTTTCTTCAACTTCATCATCTTCGAAATCAAACTCCAAATCGACCAAAATCACGAGTAAAAGTGGCTACCTAGTTTTCCTTTCTTTCTATGTATGCGCTCAGAGAGAGCTAAGAGGTAGAGGAGGCAACCAGAGATATGCGAGAGAGAGTGTATGCGCACGGAGTCGCGGATGTGCGTTTAAAAAGAAGAGGACCACTGTATTGTTGGCAGAACAAGCCAGAACTCACCTACCACGGCATCGGATTCCAGCATCGCGGTGTCTCATCATACATATCAACAACAACGCTTGAGTGTTGTCGCTTTGGCTGGAGAAATAGACGGAAGCGAGAATCACGCACAGCTTTAATCAGTGTCGTTTACGTAGCAATCAGTACTACAAAGTTTAGGCGGGAATCCGATCATCGAAACTTGTGGCAGGCAAAACAAGGAGCTGGGAAAAGCAGCGCCCGTGAAAATCTGCGCCACCGGAATCAACGCCGCACGGGAATCAGCGCCGTCTGCGCCGTTGTCGCGCGTGCAGCAGCAGTGTCGCCGCCTCCTGCAGTGGCGGCCTGGCCCACAGGCGGGGCCCGCGAGCATCACAAGTGGTCGGCCCGCGCCCGACAGCGGCCACAGAGGCCGCCTCGCTAGGTGGCGGCATGGCCCACCAGGCCTGGCCGTTCCGTCCCAGCTCGGCGCACTGTGCTGACACGGTTATTTCCCGCGCGGCCGCCTCCGGCGGTGGCGGCAGGGCCCGCCGCCCCGTCGCGTGGCGGCAGGTGCCACGTGTCGCCTGCCGCGCCTGCCGCCACCGCTGAGGGGGTCCTTTTTGTCAATGGTTTTGACATGTGGTCTTTTTTGGCAATTCTGTTGGCCAGGGGGTCCTTTTGGACAAAAAATCTGGAAGTTCTGGGAAATGCTATACGCCACTGGCCGGATGGCTGTGCAGTGTTATGATCCGAGCAGCGGTGAAAGCTCCGTCGCTCCAACTGCCTCCCTCGGTTGACGTTTTCGGGACGGTGGGCAGGCGTTGAGACGAAGGCAAAGACTGTTTATTGACGGGTCATGCCTTCGTAGTGCCTTTTTCGGGCCAATCATATGGCTGTTTTTGACGCAAGAATATTTGTGTTTTACCGGTACTTTGCTTTTCCTGTGAACAGTCAAATACCCTTATAATCTTGTACTAATATTCAAGGTGGCATGAAACTCTATTCATACCTTTATTTTGTCAATTTGAATTAGGGCTGCGTAAGGCACCGCCTCCGCATATCTCGTATATATATAGGACCAACAATACAGAGTTATGTTACAATACGACAGGTACAGAAACCGTTTCCAATACACCCTCTCAATCTGAACTACTACTACATACAAGGTTCAGATTGGACCGGAAACATTCTAACATCTGTCGTGTGGCTGGTTTGGTAAATACATCAGCCAATTGGTCATTAGTCAAGATAAACCCGACATCTAAAACTTCAGAAGACACGCGCTCACGCACAAAGTGAAAATCTATCTCTATGTGCTTGGTTCTTGCGTGAAAGACCGGGTTCGCCGTCAGGTATGTAGCCCCAAGATTATCACACCATAGAATGGCGGTACGCCGCTGGAAAACTCCAAGCTCCTTGAGTAAGGACTCCACCCAGATTGCTTCAGCTGCTCCATTAGCTAAAGCTTTATACTCTGCCTCCGTACTCGATCTAGAGACAGTCGGCTGTTTTTTGGAACTCCATGGGACAAGATTTGAGCCAACGAACATAGAAAAACCACTAGTGGAACGACGGTCATCAATGCATCCAGCCCAATCAGCATTCGTGAAAATACTGACACCAGTGGAAGGAGATTTACGAATCCTCAATCCCATACTCAAATTCCCTTTGACATAACGCAATATACGCTTGACAGCTTCCCAATGCTCATTAGTCGGCTGTGATAGATACTGGCAAACCTTGTTGACGGCAAAGGACAGGTCGGGACGAGTGAGCATTAAATACTGAAGTCCTCCAACAATACTGCGATATCGAGTGGCATCCTCAACACCCAAAGGGGTGCCGGCCTCACGAGCCAGATGCTCGGTGGCAGATAATGGTATAGAAGTAGGCCTACAATTCTCCATACTCACACGATGAAGAAGATCAAGTGCATACTTTCTTTGAGTCAGCGTCATGCCCCCTGAATTGTAGGACGCTTCAAGCCCCAAGAAATACTGAAGAGGACCAAGATCTTGATAGGAAAACTATCGGAGAGGGACCACATGAGACGATCAACTGCGGCAGGAGTGGAGCCAGCAATCACAATATCATCAACATACACAAGCATGTATATCTGAACACCATGCGCAACAAAGATGAATAGAGAGGTGTCCGCCTTGGAAGAAACAAAACCAAGCTGAAGAAGTCGAGCACTGAGCCGAGCATACCAAGCACGTGGTGACTGTTTGAGACCATAGAGAGCTCGTTGCAACTTGCACACATGCTAAGGAAACCGAGCATCTTCAAAACCAGGTGGTTGCTGCATATAAACATTCTCAGAAAGAAAACCATGAAGAAATGCATTGCTGACATCAATTTGCCTCAAACTCCATCCTCGCAAAACAGCAAGCGAGAGAACCAAACGAATAGTAGTCGGCTTCACCACGGGATTGAATGTATCACCATAGTCAAGACCTTGTTGTTGAGTAAAACCTCGAGCAACGAGGCGAGCCTTGTGTTTGTCAACAGACCCATCAGTGTGTTGCTTCGTCTTGAAAACCCATTTACTGCCAACAATGTTAACTCCAAGGGACCGAGGAACCAAGACCCATGTGCCGTTTTGACGAAGCGCTGCAAACTCAGCAGCCATAGCATCACGCCACGCCGGCTCACAGAGAGCATCATGATGTGACACCGACGTCGCAAAGAAGGCACGACGAAGAGGATTATACTGCACCGTCCCATCAGTATATTCCTTGTCGCGACGAGTAGCATCACGTGTACGAGTCACCATAGGATGAGGGTGCTCGGTGGGCGGAGGCGTAGGCGAGGACGGTGATGGCGCTGGACTTGGCGATGGTGTCACAAGAACTGGCGAAGCCGGTTCATGGGCCAGAAGAGGCAACCCATGGTCCGGCGAGGCGCAAGTGGAGCCAGCCGCGGCACCAGGCGACGCAGGCTCAGCATGCGCAGGCGGGACACCCGCCTGGGGAGCCGTGTCGCCATGCACGTCGATCGGCACCGCGCGTACGTCGAGCGTGTCCAGACGCGGAGCAGTACTGGATGGGAAAAAATTCCTGCATAGGAGAAGCACTGGCTGGGCCAGAGAGGTTAGTAGCCAAGTATGTTAGGTCATAATTACGCACAGGAACACAGGAACACTCGTAGCCAGTTCGTTGGATGGAAAAGAAATAGCCTCTTTAAGTGTAGACACATCGACAGTGACACCAGGAGTAGCAAACGGAAAGACAGACTCGTCAAAGATAACGTCACGCGAGATGTATATACGACTCATAGATCGATCAATACACTTGTACCCCTTATGCATAGGACTATATCCAAGTAAAACACACATCTTGGACCGAAATTCTAGTTTGTGTGAGTTATACTTCCGCAAACTAGGCCAACAAGCGCACCCGGAAGTACGAAGAAAAGAATAATTGGGTGGAATTTTTAGAAGACGATGAATAGGAGTGTCTTGACCAAGCACACGAGTGGGCATGCGGTTAATGAGGTAACACGCAGTCAGAAAAGCTTCATCCCAATAACGTAAAGGGAGAGACGAGTGAGCCAACAAAGCAAGACCAGTTTCAACCAAGTGTCGGTGTTTGCGCTTGGCAATGCGTTCTGTTGGAAGGTGTGAGGGCAAGAGACTCGGTGAGAGATGCCCATACGAAGAAAATAACGGTGCAACTTATGATATTCACCACCCCAATCAGATTGGACAACTTTAAGCTTAGCATCCAAAAGACGCTCAATATGTGCTTGAAAAGCATAGAACACCTGTTCAACATCGGACGTATGTTTTAGGAGATAGATCCAGCAAAAACGGGAGTAGTCGTCAATAAAACTCACATAATACTTGTACCCCCCAGAGGAAGCACGAGCAGGGCCCCAAACATCAGAATGAACTAATTCAAGAGGCATAGTAGACACACGAGCAGAAGCAGTATATGATAGTTGACGACTTTTACCACATTGACAAGCATCACAGACTAAAGCAGAAGTATCTGAGGATGAACACTCTAGATCATTATTCCTAACAATGGAACTGACGACATTATTGGACGGATGACCGAGACGCTGATGCCACTTGGATGATGAAACACGGACGCTGGACGACGCTTGACGCTCAGACAGATGCGAGGCTCGACCGAGTGGAAGAGGATAGAGCCCTCCTTTGCTTCTACCTTGAAGAAGAATTCTCCTGGTGGCTTTGTCCTTAACAAGGAAAAAATATTTATGAAATTCAATGAAGATACGATTATCCGACACAAGACGATAGACTGATAGAAGATGTTGGCTAATATTTGGAACGTGTAAAATATTGTTCAGGCGAAGAGAAGAACCGGCTAAGGTCGAGTGCCCAATATGCGAAATAGACAAACCTGAGCCGCTGGCCACCTGAACCTGATCATGGCCACCGTAGCACTCGCGGACATGAAGACGCTCTAGGTCACTAGTCAGGTGATTCGTGGTACCGGTGTCCAAGACCCAGTGCGTGGAGTTGTTGGAGGAGGTCGATGCATTATATGCCGAGCGGCCATTGCCGCCGGAGTATTCTGACTCGAAGCGCTTCTTGCAGGTATCCGCTTCGTGGCCCCAATTCTTGCAAATCTGGCACCTCGGGCGCCAGCGGCGATTGCTATTGCGGCCGTTGCCGCCTCCTCCACCGCCGTTGTTACGACGGGTGTCCTGGCCGCCTTGCTTGTAACCCTGCCCCTGATGCTGCGGATAACCTCCTACGGGGCGGATGTCGGTCGCGCGACCAGTGTCAGGCGCACGGGGACGGTTGACGGGGGCAGGAGCACCGGACCGTGCCACGGCGTTGGCCGACGAGGTCCACTCTTCATCGTCGGCCTGCTACGACAACTGCAGCGCCTCATAGTTGAGGACCATAGACTAGAACTCAGCCTACGTGACCGTGGTGACCACGACGCTGAGCGAAGCCGCGATCGGGTTGAAAGCCTTGCCCAATCCGGTGAGCATGTAGTCGATGATCTCGTCATTGTCGAGGGGAGATCCAGCGGAGGCCATGGCGTCGGCAAGAGCCTTCACCTTGTGCATGTACTCGTTGGCTGTCATGTCGTGCTTCTTCAGCGACTAAATCTGTCGCCGGATGTGCCGAACCCCGGCACGGTTCTGCGCGCTGAACATGGCATGGATGGAGGTCCACGCGGGAGCAGCGGACTTGTAGCTAATCAGCTGAGACGCAATGTCCTCCGTCATGGAGGAGAGAGGAGCATCCCGAGGACCTTTTGGTCCTGCGTCCACCATGTCGCGTACGCAGGATTTGCCACGGTGGTGGCGGCATCACCCACCCCCTGGGAGATGGTTGTGGGTGGGGCAGCGACGGAGCCGTCGAGGTAGCCATGGAGAGAAGCACCGGAGAGATGCATCACGGTGAGGGTTCTCCACAGCGGGAAGTTGTCGCGATCCAGACGCACACCAATGGAGGGCGCGGTGGATGGGATCGGCGCCGTGGCGGCCGGAGGCGTGACCACGGTGCCGATGATAGCCAACTGTATCGCCGTGGAGGAAGAGCCAGAAGCCATTGATCAGAGGCTAGCGTTGAGCGATGGCAACGCGCGAAATCGAGGGAGAGGCGGTGATGCGATGGAACGAGAGGCTCTGTTACCAAGTTTGAATTAGGGTTGCGTAAGGCACAGCCTCCGCATATCTCGTATATATATAGGACCAACAATACAGAGTTATGTTACAATACGATAGGTACAGAAACCGTTTCCAACATTGTCCACGCGTTTTAGAAATCTCGCGAATCAAAGAGGTCCTTATAGCATCTACAGCCTAACTTGTCAAATCCGACCCCTCAAACACGTGTCAGCATGTCCGCGAACAGTGACACATCATGCCTAAAATAATCTGTTCCATAACCGGATACCTAAAATTAGAAACCTCAAATCCATACTATTACGTGCAACGCAAACCAATCTTTAAGCAGAGCTCGTCCAGCTCCACCATGGTCATGTCCGGTGGCTAGCTACACCCCTCAGAGTGTTGGTCCGGTCGTCTGCGAGGTAGAGTAGGACATGGGAGACGAGCCGGCTCACGGGAGTCAAGGCGCCGCCGTCTTCCTCGTCAGAGCCCTGAGCCCTGACGGTGCCGGTGGATTTCAGATCGATCATGGATCCGTTCTTGGACGAGCCGGCGACATCCACCACGACGCAGCTGCAGCGCCCAGACTGGTGCACCATATGGGGCATTGAAGAATAACTGAAAAGCATTTGGTAATCTCCCACATGAAGGATTATTCTTCAGGACGGGGATCATGTGCAGTTGAAACCGCGATCGTAACGTAGAGCATCTACAGTTGTATGTAGCTAATCCGTCCCGTCTATACAGTTGTCGGTCACCCAAAAATGCCCTCGTCCGCAACCGTGTACCTCATATCTGTCGCCCATTCATGCTATCCATGCAACGTGAAAGAAACTATGTTCATATCACCATACGAAATATAGAGACAAAAGGGGCATAGATTCATAGTGCAAATGGGCATAGCCTCACAGTTTATCGAACAAAAAGAGGCAACTGATTGCCAACAAACGGACACGAATTTCACTAAAATAACTAAATCCTCAAAGGGAGACGGACAGAGCATCGGTAATCACGATTTCATCGCCCGTCCCTTTGCCCTTGAGGTCACCGGAGCAGAGGGTGAGAGAGTGAGGTAGGGTTTGTTTCGAGCGGAGATTTTTAATGGGGACGAAGTTGAGTCGGTGATGGCCTGCAAGTGCAACCGGTTTAGTTGTAGCCTTTCCAAAGTAAGAGTATCGATCCCATAGGGAGCACATGAATCGGTCTTTACCTTTCGTAGTGGTTTAAATTATAGTGCCAACAGTTTAGTTGCAATCCATAGCAAAGGGAAACGAAAGTTTAGTTTTTTGGATGATTGCTGCGAACAAGGAAATAAATGACAAGTGTAAAGTAAAGGAGCGTGAGACGTGAGTAACGATTGTTGAAATCAATAGGACTAAAGCGTTCCCATGAAGTCTGAATTACCCAGCGGTACATGTCTAACACGACCGATGCCTATGTATAATTCTAATTCAGATTCCTAAGCCACTTTATATGTTTCTACAAGTGGACGGAGCCAAGTGTAGATACATGGATACATGCAGCAACCTCGTATCCCAAGCACCACTACCATTCATCCCCTCTCCGGCTACCAAATGGTAATCAAGGTTTTCCCGTGGACGCGGCTAAGGTGGTCTCCGTTTGTCCCCTGTTACAATGATATGGGACTGAGCGAGATAATCACTGTCACCACTGACCTCAGCTTCGCACCTTCGCACCAATAGTAATAACCTTCCGTCCAAAAGAAACATGTTTTGGATAGCCGACACATCAAGAAGATTACTAATATAAACATACAAAGAGGTTCACGAATCTTATTATTATTCAATCGTGAATATACTAAGGTTCCCCCATATACCCGAGAACTAGGGAAACTACTCACACATGAAGGGTACAAACATCACGCATGAATTATGATGAGCATGGCGATAGCATCAAAGTAATACAAAGGTGAATCCACACCGGCTAATGCATTACAAAGAGATGGGGATAGGGCAGTGATGATGAAAACGAATGGTGATGATGCCCTCTCGGGGCGGTGATGCGGCGACAGAGTCCCTGGATCAATTCCCACTTCGAAATCCTTCTGAAGGCTAGGGTTCTTCGTTCTGGATGCCCAGGTGCGTCTGCGGGTACTGAACAGGCACTACTCAATTATCCTTCTCTGCATCAGAACTCCTCATAGTTGAAATCTTAAAACCATACAAAGTATGCAAAAGAAACATCTACATAATACACAGATCAACTAATTAAACCTACACTACACTACTCGTTGTCGTCGAAGATGTCCACGATTCCGTGCCGGGCTCCGGGTACATGGGCGGCAGACGCAACTTTGGCTCCTGCGCTGTCCTGGATTTGGGCTGATATGATGGGTGCCAGCCAGCCTTAGCGTTTGTGGCCCGTTTGAGACGCCCATTTAAATTATTATTTTTCCCGGTCAGTGTAACTGGGCTGTCCGGCCAGGCGTTTGAGCCGCCCAGTTGTAGAAGTTTTGATAGACAGTGGGGCTGCTTCTTTTTCGATGTTGTTATTTCTTCTCCGGTAAGGTCCATCATGCACACAAAAAAAACTGACTAGCACTTGAAAAATTTCAGGCGGTTGAGAAATAGCAAAACTGTATAAAAAACCATACTGATACTGGTTGTCCTTTAAAAAAACGAGACTGGTTGTCTTTCTTAGGCTTGTTCATCGCCCACTGTCCTAAATTCGTTCGTCGTGGGTACGTTTACACGTGCACGCTAGCCCCGAGTGGCACGAGCGAATTGCATGTTCCGATGACAGCGTCTCAGAACTCAGTCCACTGAGGTACAGAAACATGAACAGTATATGGTTACAGCGCCCTTATTTTTAACCTATCGCCGACCCACTGCGTGACACTGTGGAACACGCGCGTCGACCCACGGGCGGCAGCTGCTGCTGTGGCCAAGCATGGCTCTCCCTGCACGCCGCGACGACACATGACACGATCGTGCCGTTGTACGCCGAACAGGCGACCGGGTTCACGGGACCGAACTCCACGAGCACATGGCCTACGTAGCGCAGCCCCGCGCTCTGAAACTGATTACTGAGCCGATCGATCGATCGAGCAGACGCGGCAACGGCCATCCTAGGGCAAATTTGACAATTTTGACTTATGGACCAAAATAAATTCACAGAATGAACTGGTTGTGAAACTATTTCACACCCCTGACCCTTTTGTGTAGCGCCCGAGACGTCGGCGCCACATCCTACGGTGCAACGGATAGCTAGCGGGCGTTGCACGCCAGTCCACCGTGGCAGCCCTGGCCCCGCAGCCAGCTGTGCAACGCCTCGGTGTTATGCGCCACATAATGTGCAGCGCCTAGAGCTTAGGCGCCGCACATTTAAAGTGCAGCGCCTAGCGCTTGGGCGCTGCACCGTGACTTATCCGGCTGGCCCCCCCTCCCCCACTACCCCCACACCACACACTCTCCCACTCCCAACCCGAGCTTTGCCCCCTCTACCACTCTCTCCCCCTCTCAAATCATCTCCCAAATCTTGCAAATCTGAAGAATTTGTCCGTGGATTTCGAAGTCAAACCCTCCCTCAAGGTAATCTTTTCCGATCCCCATGTTTTGATCCAAGTAATGTTATCAAATTGCTCATTTGTTGCTAGTTTGGGGAAACCCTAGTTTTGTTTGGATCTAGAGATTTGCATGGAGATGTGAGATGTTTGTTTGCCAATGTCCTATGATTAGGCTTTGTTAGTATGTTAGGGTTATTCTTATGGGTGTTCTTATGTTGGTGCTAGGGTTAGGTTTAGGGCTAGGGTTATGGTTTTGGTTAGGGTTATGGTTAGGGTTTGTTGTTTCATATATATATATTAGGGTTTGTATCCTTGGATTATTACTCATGGAAACAATGTTACCTTGTGTTCTTTGAATGCTTATAGGGATGGAAAGAACATGTGTGTTTGTTCATCATGGGGACAAAGACGCCTTCTTGAAAGGCAATATTGAACCGGACCCGAATGAGATTGACATGGTGTTTGATAGTAGTCCTAGCTATGCGGAGCTCTTGCAACAAGTTACGAAAGATTTGAATTGGATGGACCCTAGTGATATTGTTGAGTTGGAAGGAAGGCATAATGTTGGTTTTGGAATGCACATCCATTGGAAGACAATGCGTGTCAACTCGAAGCAACGTTGGGTTGCATACAAGGAGACGGTGGCCAAATCACTAGACAAGGCTCTTGAGTTATTTGCAACGAAGAAGGTTGATTCAAAGATGCATTTGGACTTGAACCGGAGCCCCTCCCCTTTGGTTGCTAGTAGCCCCCCACCCTTGAAGCCAGATGAAATTGTTGAACCTCTTTTGACCCAAGAAGTGAGGCCAACATTGAGCCCGTTTACAAGCAACCAAGATAAAGCTTTGCAAGAGGAGAATGATGAGTATGCGGACGATGACAAGAAAGTTGATCTCCATGACAACTATGTGGGTGATCTCGACAAATATCATTTGCAGGAGACAATGGACCATTCCATCCCTTTTTCCTGTGCATATGCATCGGACTCAGATGACGATGGTCCCGACGAACAAGTTGATGGGGAGGGGTTCACGGTGAAGGAGGCCGAAGCTTTTGACAAGGTATTCGGTCGTGATCATCGGACTACATTGTTCAAGGATGTTAGTCTCGTGATTATTGGACTACCTGTGTGGCGCCTAGCATGCAGGCGCCACACTATACAGTGCAACGCCCAAGTGCTAGGCGCTGCACTGTACAGTGTGGCGCCTGCTTGCTAGGCGCCACATAGGTCTGTAACTTGCCCCCTGCCTTCTTTTGCTCTTTGTTGCCCTGCCTTCTTTTGCTCAAACTGGGTGATTTTAAGTCATAGATAGTTACATCACGGAATAAACAATAATTTCAACATTACTATGAGCTAAGACATTTCGTAGAGTGACCATCACGACAAGTTCAACATTACTAACAGCTTCAAGTTCAACATTACCTAGAGTGACCATCACGACAAGTTCAACATAGAGTGACCATCACGACAAGTTCAACATTACCACCAACATAGAGGTATGGCATAGAGCTACCATTACAAATAGAGGACGATGACTAGTTTCTTGAGCGCTTGTTGGCTCCTCCCCCCCTCTTGACTCCAATCTTCTGCACCTTCCTAGGAAGAGGAACCCGCGCCGGCTCCGACTCCGGCTCCGGTTCCTCCACGTCATCCACATCGTCATCCAAATAGTCATCCAAAGCTGCCATCTGTGAGGTGCTGACTGTCCTTCTGCCTTTATGGGTGAAGTCTTCAGGTGTGTATTTATTGATTCCCCTCCTAGGCTTTAACTCGTATGCAGACCGGACCTTGTATGTCCCCAAGGTCATATCATCATCAACCTATGCATCAACAAAACATATGGAAAAACCGTGTGTGAGGATATAGTTAGCAATGCATCAACAATTGGATATATGCTCATGCCATACCTCTTGGGTGATCACACCCACATCCTCATCCTCCAAAGGATCACCATGGCCCTGGCCCAAAGTGGGATCTGATGTGTCGCCGACCTAGACCATTCGGGTGATACATACTCGGGGTCATGACAACCAAAAAGGTTTGATAGCCGCCTTAACTTTTGGCCCTGGCGCTGCAACATGTACAAGTGAATGAGTGATACGTCTCCAACGTATCTATAATTTATGAAGCATTCATGCTATTTTATTATCTGTTTTGAGTGATTATGGGCTTTATTACACACTTTTATATTACTTTTGGGACTAACCTATTAACCGGAGGCCTAGCCCATATTGTTGTTTTATTGCCTGTTTCAGTATTTCGAAGAAAAGGAATATCAAACGGAGTCCAAATGGAATGAAACCTTCGGCAGCGTTATTTTTGGGAAGAATATCATCATGGAGACTTGGAGTTTACATCAGAAGATCCTCGAGGAGGCCAGGAGATAGGGGCGCCCCCCCCCCTACTGGGCACGCCCCCCTGTCTCGTGGGCCCCTCGAGCACCTCCCGACCGACTTCTTTCGCCTATATAAGCCTACGTACCCTAAATCCATCGAATGTCAAGATAGATCAAGAGTTCCGCCGCCGCAAGCCGCTGTAGCCACCAGAAACCCCTCGGGAGCCCTTTTCGGCACCCTGCCGGAGGGGGGATCCTTCACCGATGGCCATCTTCATCATCCCGACGCTATCCACGACGAGGAGGGAGTAGTTCACCCTCGAGGCTGAGGGTATGTACCAGTAGCTATGTGTTTGATCTCTCTCTCTCTCTCTCTCTCTCTCTCTCTCTCTCTCGTGTTCTCTCTCGTGTTCCCTCTATGGCACGATCTTGATGTATCCCGAGCTTTGCTATTATAGTTGGATCTTATGATGTTTCTCCCCCTCTACTCTCTTGTGATGAATTGAGTTTTCCCTTTGAAGTTGTCTTATCGGATTGAGTCTTTTATGAGAACACTTGATGTATGTCTTGCCATGATTATCTGTGGTGACAATGGGATATCATGTGCCACTTGATGTATGTATTGGTGACCAACTTGCGGGTTTCGCCCATGAACCTATGCATAGGGGTCGGCACACGTTCTTGACTCTACGGTAGAAACTTTGGGGCACTCTTTGAAGTACTTTGTGTTGGTTGAATAGATGAATCTGAGAATGTGTGATGCATATCGTATAATCATGCCCACGGATACTTGAGGTGACAATGGAGTATCTAGGTGACATTAGGGATTTGGTTGATTTGTGTCTTAAGGTGTTATTCTAGTACGAACTCTTGAATAGATTGATCCGAAAGAATAACTTTGAGGTGGTTTCGTACCCTACCATAATCTCTTCGTTTGTTCTCCGCTATTAGTGTCTTTAGAGTGACTCTTTGTTGCATGTTGAGGGATTGTTATATGATCTATCTGTGTTATTATTGTTGAGAGAATTTGCACTAGTGAAAGTATGAACCTTAGGCCTTGTTTCCTAGCATTGCAATACTGTTTACACTCTCTTTTATCATTGGTTACCTTGCTGTTTTTATAATTTCAGATTACGAATACCTTTATCTACCATCCATATTGCACTTGTATCACCATCTCTTCGCCGAACTAGTGCACCTATACAATTTACAATTGTATTGGGTGTTGTCGGTGTCAAAACCGGCGGATCACGGGTAGGGGGTCCCGAACTGTGCGTCTAGGCGGATGGTAACAGGAGACAAGGGACACGATGTTTTTACCCAGGTTCGGGCCCTCTCGATGGAGGTAAAACCCTACTCATGCTTGATTAGTATTGATGATATGGGTAGTACAAGAGTGGATCTACCACGATATCAGAGAGGCTAAACCCTAGAAGCTAGCCTATGGTATGATTGTTGTTCGTCCTACGGACTAAAACTCTCCGGTTTATATAGACACCAGAGAGGGCTAGGGTTACATAGAGTCGGTTACAATGGGAGGAGATCTTCATATCCTATAGCCAAGCTTGCCTTCCACGCCAAGGAAAGTCCCATCCGGACACGGGACGGAGTCTTCAATCTTGTATCTTCATAGTCTGGGAGTCCAGCCAAAGGTCATAGTCCGGCCATCCGGACACCCCCTAATCCAGGACTCCCTCAGTAGCCCCTGAACCAGGCTTCAATGACGACGAGTCCGGCGCGCAAGTTGTCTTCGGCATTGCAAGGCGGGTTCCTCCTCCGAATACTTCATAGAAGATGTTGAACACCAGGATAGTGTCCGGCTCTGCAAAATAAGTTCCAGATGACACCGTAGAGAGAATAATATTTGCACCAATCTAATCTGCTGACGTATTCCGCAGCGTGACATCACGCCACGGTCAGGCTTTTATTCATTTTACTGTTCCACCTCAGCGCGTTTAGCAAGGCGGTTTCCTTGGCACGTCTTGTCAAAGCAGAGATCGTGTCCCCTTATTCCGGGATTCTCATCAATACGGGCATGGGTAACCCAACCGCACCATTAACCGCGGTGCTTGGGAGATAAGCGAGTTTTATTAGGCCGGTGGGGGCTCGTAGTTTCGGTCGCCCACATAAGGGGATAAGAATCCGCCCTTTCCATTCACGCCTTCTTCCTCCTTTGCTTACTCGTCCCTGCGCGCTCGAGCTCCAATGCCCAAGTCCGCACTTCCCACCTCAACCTTCTCCAATCATGTCCGGAGCGGGAGGTAGATGGATGTCCTCCTCCATCACGGAGAGGCACATCAAAAAGTTGAGGAAGGCCAGATACTTGTCTGACGACATCGCGCACCGGCTTCCAGATGAGGGGCAACTCATCCCCACCCCTAGGCCCCATGAGAGGGTTGCATTTCTCCCCCATTTCCTGCGCGGACTGGGTTTTCCTCTTCACCCGTTTGTCCAGGGGCTCATGTTCTACTATGGCCTGGACTTCCGCAATCTGGCCCCGAACCTTCATCCTCAACATCTCGGCGTTCATCGTCGTGTGCGAGGCCTTCCTCCGCATCCAGCCTCACTTTGGCCTATGGCTGAAGATCTTCAGCGTCAAGCCGAAGGTCGTGGGCGGCCGCCAAGCGGAGTGCGGAGGCGCCATGGTGGGCAAGATACCCAACGTCACATGGCTCGAGGGCTCGTTCGTGGAAACCATCAAAGGGTGGCAATCGGGGTGGTTCTACATCACCGAGACGCGTGACCCTGAGTGGGCAGCGGCCCCCGAATTCCAATATGGCATTCCCACATGGATCACATCTTGGAAAGAGACGGGCCTGTTGTGGGGTAATCCGGAAGAGGTGACCGGACTCCAAACCTGCGTCCAAGACCTGGTAAACAAGAAGGTCAAACTTGCCAACGTAGTCCAGGTCATGCTCTTCCGTCGGATCCTCCCGTGTCAACGACGGGCCTTCAACTTGTGGGAGTTCGACCCGGCCCAGCACCAGACTTTGTCCAGGCTCTTCGACACAAAGCACGAGGACGCTTGGAAGGTGCTATTCAAGAGCTCCGAGGTCTCCCCTCTCGTCACCGAGGATCGCGGATTCTGCGCCAAGCGCCAAGCCACCGAAGTAAGCTTGTATTTATCCTTTACGGGACACTTGATTTTCATAGTTTGACTCTATGCAGGATCTAAACTCCCGCTCCTTTGACAGGACTGGAAGAGGACGTCCGAACAGTTTGACTGTCCGGCCCCTTTGCCCGAAGGCCCAGCAGATGCACGCTTGGCGAAGCTGCTGGTTCCGGCACCTCACGTGGTGCCGAAGAAGAAGGCCAAGAAGAAGGCCACGAGGACCCGAAAGAGTTCCCGGCGCCTGGTGGTGTTGGATTCATCGCCCGACAACCCCGAAGCACCCTCCGTCTCTGAAGACGAGGAGGAGGAAGAAGAAGCCTCTCCCCCTCCAACGGGGGGAGGAAACAAGAGAAAGGCCACCCCAACTGGGGAGGCCGGAGGGTCCAAGAAGGGGAAGACCCTTCTGCCGGACTATGCCTCCGATGCCGAAGACGGCGTGGAGGAGTGGCCATCCAGGGTCAAGCCCCCGGCAAAATCGTAAGTGTCTGGTTACCCGAAATGACTTATGGCGCTCCTCTATTATTTGGTAGCTTCTGACGCCGAATTTAATTATGCAGTCCGCCCAGGGCTTAGCTCGGCGAATCATCGAGCGGCTCCCTGAATTCATCAGATGTGAATAGTGCTTCATTTCCGACGGCCTCCTCCCCTCTCCCTACGGATGACACCGAGGTGGAGTCCCAAAAGGGACTGAACCAGGAGGAGGTGGTCCTGGAGGCGCCACAAGGTGACCTCCCGGACTCCAGGCCCACAGGGGATAACGTTCCCGAGGGATCTCAATCCGGCCCCGGGCCGGACACTGCTCCGGAACTGTCAATGGTTCTAGAGCTTGACAGGCGATGCCTTCCTAAGAAGGGCAAGCCTACGACGCCGGCGACCTCCGTCCATCCGGAGGCGCCGCACAATTTGCTGGAGGTTCTTAACGGCGCCTCCATCGACGAGGAACACCGCACTGTTATGAGTGCGGTGATTCAGAAGGTGCAGTCCGCCAAGAGCGGGCTGACCGAAGCATGTACAAGCCTGTTAACAGGCTTTGAGGTATGTGTTCAAAAACATATAAAAATGTTTACCGCATAGACAGTAGGCCCTGATGCTCAGTTTGGTGTTCGGAAAGAAAAGCCGAGTTGAGGATCTAAAAAGATATACGCAGGAGTCTAAAAAATATGTCAATATGGGAATGCAGGCTGCGCTGCTGACCTCTGCCGCACTGACTGCGGAGGTCAATGCATTGAAGGAGAACCTCGAGCGGTCCGAGAACGAGCTCGGCTGTGCCAAGAAGCAGCTCGAGGACAAGGAGGGTATGTAATACCGTATGTAAATGTATATAGAAATACTTGGTTGCAAATAATGACAGGACCAACGTAAATGTTGCAGGGGCCACAGCCGAGGTGGCGACCCTAAAGGAGGCGGTCTCCAAGGCCGAAAACAGTGCGGCCTTGGAGCGCACCGAGAGAGAGAAGCAGGAGGCGCGGGTGGCGGAGGTGCGGCAAGAGCTCCAGGCTCTCGTGGAAAAAGAAGAGAGTTTGGAGCGTGACTCGAAGACTCGAGAGTCCGAGCTCACCTTGGCTCTAGAGAGTGCCAAGACCGCTAAGGCCGAAGCTCAGAAGGCCCTCCAGGAGATCGAGGCGATGAAGAAGATAGCGGCGGGTAAGGCATTCTTAATGCAAAGCAAGAATATAAAAGTAAATTATCTGTTACTTACCCGAATCCGGAGCTCTCCAGGAGCATTCGCCGATCTGCCCCGTAGTGTGTCTGATGCCGCCGCATTCTACCGAGCCAAAGAGGGAAGCTCGACGGAAAAGGTGTTCTGGTCTCAGTATGCTAAGGCCGAACATCCGGTGCCCCTGAGCGACCAGCTTAAGCAGCTGGTCAAGCTCCACAAGGTGGCCGAACAGGCCATGAAGGGCCTCATAGTTCGGCTGTGGCCTAGAGAAGCCATGCCTGGGAGCTACTTCGGTTTGGTGCGGCGGCTGGTGGATGCGTGTCCGTGGAGTTGTCAAGCGCTCCGTCTGTATCGAAGGTGCCCGTCGGGCCCTTGCCCGTGCTAAAGTGCACTGGGGCAAGCTGGACGCTGAGAAGCTTTTGACGGACGCGCCACCGCCAGGCAAGGAGTATCGCATGCCCGAGATGTATTATAAGGGCGTCCTGAAGGGTGCCCGCCTTATAGCAGACGAATGCTCCAAAGATGTAATTTTTGAGTAGGCTCGCATCTGTTATCCTGTACGCTGAAAATTTTGTTCATATGCGTTAAGCAACGCTTGTTAATTTAAAATATTACCTTCTGTGCGGCCGTTTATCAAATCTAAGAGATGCAAGTCGTCAGCTTCGACCCCCATGCCACAAGTGCTGGGGTGTTCGGGATAAACCTGAACACTCTTGTTCCCATTCTTGGGTCCATCTAGGGAGGCGCTCAGCACAACGAACCAGGCCGCCAGACTTATAATGCTTTATCACTCTCACTTAGCCATAGAATTCTATAATTTTAAATTTCGGCGAAGCCCCTAGTATTCAGAAGACTGAGTTCGGGGCGCTATCCACGCCTAGGCCGGATAAGTCCGGTTCCTCCCTCTAAGCGGCATAAGTCTTTAAGGACTCGAAAAACCTCGGAACAGCGACCGGTCTCTCGCACTATCATGACGGTCAGTTTTAGCTTTCTCTACTGAGGTGTTAACCCAGCTCAACTGAGGCACAATCGCAGTAGTTCTCCCAGCGCTACCTTAGCCAACATTGCGGAACGTAAGGTACCAAAACATGGGAGCCGGGCAAACCCAACCATTGACCAAAGACATGATTCAGAGCCGATGCATATAGTGCTATAATTTCGGGGTGACGCACTCATGAGAGTGTTCGGTCTTCTCACACCATGTTATGGGGTGCTTAAGCCCCTGGTGTATTGGCCGTACCAAAGTGTACGGTTGCAGAATGTCATGACTGAACATATTTGTATATAAAAAATAGATAAGTACAATAATAGATAAGAGCTATGTATTGTTTATCAAAAAAGGGCTGCTTACGAAAGCAGAACGATAAGCAAGAGATGGGATTATTTGACATGTCCCCCTCCAGGGGCAAGCTGCGCAATTTTAAGTAAAACAGGTATTAAGCTCGTTATAGAGACCACCTGGACATTTGACGCGGCTTGTTCTCTTCCTGGCTGTTGCATCGTGTGTTCGGCGAGTGTATTGTCGGACAGGCCTTCCGAATAGTTGGGTCCTGAAAGTGTATAAAAAGTAAACAACGGGATAGG
This sequence comes from Triticum dicoccoides, assembly GCF_002162155.2. Classification (NCBI taxonomy): domain Eukaryota; kingdom Viridiplantae; phylum Streptophyta; class Magnoliopsida; order Poales; family Poaceae; genus Triticum; species Triticum dicoccoides. The sequence continues at coordinate 615,333,697 of NC_041383.1, forward strand.
GAGCCCCTTAGTGCGGTTGAGCCGCATTCTGGGTGTGCCGTAGTTATGCCCCTACCCTTATGCCCATGGTATCTCTAAGGCGTAATTATGTACGCATGGTACCGATATCACCATCGGGCGAGGGCTGGGGTTGGGGCCACACTGCTATGCTTGCTCGGAACGTGCCAGCCGGATTTGTTGTAGGTTGCTTCGGGCTTGCTTGACGTTGTCCGGACGTTTGACACGTGGATTGGAGAATTGCCTTGAGAGGCTACTCTGTACTTCCGCCGCCAGGGCCGTCGTGTGCTCCTCCGTTCGGAGAGAGCGTTCGGTGTTTCCATTTACCGTGATGACTCCGCGAGGTCCTGGCATCTTGAGCTTGAGATATGCGTAGTGCGGCACCACATTGAATTTTGCAAATGCGGTTCGTCCGAGCAGGGCGTGATAGCCACTGCGGAATGGGACTATGTCGAAGATTAACTCTTCGCTTCGGAAATTATCCGGGGATGCGAAGACCACTTCGAGTGTGACTGAGCCTGTACAGCTGGCTTCTACACCTGGTATGACGCCTTTAAAGGTTGTATTTGTGGGTTTAATCCTTGAGGGATCGATACCCATTTTCCACACTGTATCCTGATAAAGCAGGTTCAGGTTGCTTCCGCCGTCCATTAGGACTCTGGTGAGGTGAAATCCATCGATAATTGGGTCTAGGACCAATGCGGCGAATCCGCCGTGACGGATGCTAGTGGGGTGGTCCCTTCGATTGAAAGTGATCGGGCAGGAGGACCATGGGTTGAACTTTGGGGCGACTGGCTCCAATGCATAGACGTCCTTGAGAGCACGCTTCCGCTCCCTTTTGGGGATGTGGGTTGCGTATATCATGTTCACCGTCCGCACTTGCGGGGGAATCCCTTCTGTCCTCTGTTGTTTGGCGGTCGGGGATCCTCCTCGTCATCGCTATGTGACCCCTTGTCTCTGGTTTCGGCACTTAACTTGCCTGCCTGCTTGAACACCCAACAATCCCTGTTGGTGTGGTTGGCTGGCTGTTCGGGGGTGCCGTGTATCTGGCACGAGCGATCGAGTATCCGGTCTAAACTGGATGGGCCCGGAGGGTTTATTTTGAATGGCTTTTTCCGCTGACCAGGTTTAGAGCCTCTGAATCCGGCATTGACTGCCGTATCTTCAGTATTGTAGCCGTTAATGCGGCGCTTATGCTTGTTGCGACGTGACCTACCATTTGTGTCCTTGGTATCCGAATTGCCAGGTCTCTTCGTTATGTTATTGCTACGAGCTAGCCTGCTGTCTTCTCCCGCACAAAAGCGGGTCATGAGTGTCGTGAGGGCTGCCATAGATTTCGTCTTTTCCTGTCCTAGGTGCCGGGCAAGCCATTCGTCTCGGATGTTGAGACTGAAGGCTACAAGGGCCTCGGCGTCCGGACAGTCGACTATTTGATTTTTCTTGGTTAGGAACCGTGTCCAGAATTGTCCAGCCGATTCCTCTGGCTGCTGGATTATGTGGCTTAGGTCATCGGCGTCCGGTGGTCGCACATAAGTGCCCTGGAAGTTGTCAAGGAATGCGGATTCCAGGTCCTCCCAGCAACTAATTGACTCTACTGGCAGGCTGTTAAGCCAATGTCAAGCTGGTCCTTTAAGCTTGAGCGGGAGGTATTTGATGGCGTGTAGATCATCACCACTGGCCATGTGGATATGAAGGAGATAATCCTCGATCCATACCGCAGGATCTGTTGTGCCATCGTATGATTCGATATTTACGGGTTTAAAGCCCTCGGGGAATTGATGATCCATTACTTCGTCTGCAAAGCATAGTGGGTGTGCGGCGCCCCTGTACTGGGCTATATCACGACGCAGCTCAGACGAGCTTGGTCTGTTGTATTCGGCCTGGCCGTATTTATCATATCCGGCGTGACAGTTATCGCCACCTTAAGTGGGGTGCCCACATGATCCATAGATCGATCTTGTTTGCCTTGCCTTGTTCTCCAATATGTCTCGCAGGTCTGTTGCGTCTCCCCACACTCTGGTATTTTTTGAGCGGTGCCGCGGTGCGGCTTGGATCGAGGGCCTGAAGGCCTCTCTGTTGCGGCCACGGGGTGGCCGATCGGGCGCATCGTACGCTTGTGATGTAAGTTTAGTTGCTTCCTCCTCAAGTTGGGGTAGCAGCCTGCGCTTTGGGTAGCTCTTGGAGGGGCGTTCGGGTTTATACTCTTCGGCCGCCAGGACTTCGGTTCATCTGTCGGCTAGCAAATCTTGGTCAGCTCTAAGCTGCTGCTGTTTTTTCTTGAGGCTGCTTGCCGTGGCCATAAGCCTGCGTTTAAAATGCTCTTGCTCGATGGGATCCTCTGGCACGACGAATTCGTCGTCGTCGAGGCTTGCCTCGTCTTCGGAGGGAGGCATATAATTGTCGTCCTCGACCTCTCTGTCGGTTGCTCTCTCATGAGGGCTGGCTCCTTCGTCCTCCTGCACCGAATCCTGCTGGAGGGGGTTGTCTTCGGCACTGTCCGGCGTGTTGTTATCTCCGGTGCTGAAATCGCCGTTTTTGCTTTGGCGGGATTTAGAGCGGCGCCGTTGACGTCGGCGCTTGGGTTGCTTCTTGGAGGGGTCGTCCTCCGTTTTTTCATTGCCATCCCCCGCTTTGGGGGTGTCCACCATGTATATGTCATATGACGAGGTGGCTTTCCAGTTCCCTATAGGTGCTGGTTCTTGGTTGTCTCCTTCATCGGCGTCCATATCGTCGATGTCTTCGGAGTCGAAGTCGAGCATGTCGGTTAGATCGTCGACAGTGGCTACAAAATGGGTGGTGGGTGGGTTTCGAATTTCTTCGTCGTCCGCATCCCAACCCTGCTGACCATAGTCCGGCCAGGGCTCTCCTGACAAAGAGAGAGACTTTAGTAAATCCAGGATATCGCCAAAGGGCGAGTGCTGAAAGACGTTCGTGGCGGTGAACTCCATGATCGGAGCCCAGTCGGGTTTGATCGAAAGAGGTGCGGGATATTACGAAGTCTGGAGCGGAGTCCGGCACCTTGGAGTCACGGGCCTCGCGAAGGACTAGGCTGGTATTCGGCTCTATCGCCGTAGAGATTGCGGCACCCAGGGTGGCGTCCAACCGTCCATCCCCGACTGGCGCAGTCGGCTCCGAGCTAATGATCGGAGCGGACACCTGAGCGGCACTTTGGGCGCTGTCCGGCGGCAGAGTTAGATCATGCCCATCGAGACAGTGCGGTACGCTCGGCCGTGGCTCTAATCCGTCGAAGATCAAGTCCCCGCGGATATCGACTGTGTAATTTAAGCTTCCAAACCTGACCTGATGGCCAGGGCGTAGCTTTCGATCTGCTCTAGATGGCCAAGCGAGTTGGCCCGCAGTGCGAAGCCGCCGAATACGAAGATCTGTCCGGGGAGAAAGGTCTCACCCTGGACCGCGTCGTGGTTGATGATCGAAGAAGCCATCGGGCCTGAAGGTGACGACAGAGAGGAACTCTCAATGAAAGCACCAATGTCGGTGCCAAAACCAGCGGATCTCGGGTAGGGGGTCTCGAACTGTGCGTCTAGGCGGATGGTAACAGGAGACAAGGGACACGATGTTTTTACCCAGGTTCGGGCCCTCTCGATGGAGGTAAAACCCTACTCCTGCTTGATTAATATTGATGATATGGGTAGTACAAGAGTGGATCTACCACGAGATCAGAGAGGCTAAACCCTAGAAGCTAGCCTATGGTATGATTGTTGTTCGTCCTACGGACTAAAACTCTCCGGTTTATATAGACACTGGAGAGGGCTAGGGTTACATAGAGTCGGTTACAATGGGAGGAGGTCTTCATATCGTATCGCCAAGCTTGCCTTCCATGCCAAGGAAAGTCCCATCCGGACACGGGACGGAGTCTTCAATCTTGTATCTTCATAGTCTGGGAGTCCGGCCAAAGGTCATAGTCCGGCCATCCGGACACCCCTAATCCAGGACTCCCTCAGGTGTGTTGGGGACACAAGATACTCTTTGTTATTTGGTTGCAGGGTTGTTTGAGAGAGACCATCTTCATCCTACGCCTCCTACGGATTGATAGACCTTAGGTCATCCAGTTCACGAAAATTTGATATTGTCCTACAAACCTGTGCACTTGCAGGCCCAAGAACGTCTACAAGAAGAAGGTTGTGTAGTAGACATCAAACTCTTTTCTGGTGCCGTTGCCGGGGAGGCTAGGTAAACGGCACTCACACCCCGTCAACTAAGCTCTTTTCTGGCGCCGTTGCCGGGGAGGTGAGTGCTTGAAGGTATATCTTTAGATCTTGCAATCGAGTCTTTTAGTTTCTTGTTTTATCACTAGTTTATTTTATAAAAGAAAACTAAAAATGGAATTTAGTTTGTCTCATACGCTTCGTCTTTTTAATATCTTTCGTGAGTATGATTGAGGGAGTCCTGGATTAGGGGGTGTCCGGATGGCCGGACTATGACCTTTGGCCGGACTCCCGGACTATGAAGATACAAGATTGAAGACTTCATCCTGTGTCCGGATAGGACTTTCCTTGGCGTGGAAGGCAAGCTTGGCAATACGATATGTAGATATCCTCCCATTGTAACTGACTCTGTGTAACCCTAGCCCTCTCCGGTGTCTGTATAAACCGGAGAGTTTTAGTCCGTAGGGCGAATAACAATCATACCATAGGCTAGCTTCTAGGGTTTAGCCTCTCTGATCTCATGGTAGATCAACTCTTGTACTACCCATATCATCAATATTAATCAAGCAGGAGTAGGGTTTTACCTCCATTGAGAGGGCCCGAACCTGGGTAAAAACATCGTCTCCCTTGTCTCCTGTTACCATCTGCCTAGACGCACAGTTCGGGACCCCCTACTCGAGATCCGCCAGTTTTGACACCGACATTGGTGCTTTCATTGAGAGTTCCTCTGTGTCGTCACCTTTAGGCCTGATGGCTTATTCGACCATCAACCGCGACGCGGTCCAGGGTGAGACTTTTCTCCCCGGACAGATCTTCGTGTTCGGTGGCTTCGCACTGCGGGCCAATTCGCTTGGCCATATGGAGCAGATCGAAAGCTACGCCCCTGGCCGTCAGGTCAGATTTGGAAGTTTGAACTACACGGCTGACATCCGCGGAGACCTGAACTTCAACGGATTAGAGCCACGCCGAGCGCGCCGCACTATCACGACATGCATGATCTAGCTCTGCCGCCGGACAGTGTCCAGAAGGCCGCTCAGGTATCCGCTCCGACCCTTAGCTCGGAGCCAACTGCGCCAATCGAGGAAGGATGGTTGAACACCGCCTCGAGGGCTGCAATCTCTATGGTGATCGAGCCGAATACCAGCCTTGTCCTTTGCGAAGCTCATGACTCCAAGGTGCCGGACTCCTCTTCGGACTCTGGATCTTCCGCACACCATCCAATCGAACTCGATTGGGCTCTGTTCATGGGGTTCACCGTTGCGGACATCTTTCAGCACTCACCCTTCGGTGACATCCTGAGTTCACTGAAGTCTCTCTCTTTATTAGGAGAGCCCTGGTCGGACTATGGTCAGCAAGGTTGGGATGCGGACGATGAAGAAATTAGAAACCCACCCACCACCCACTTCGTAGACACTGTCGATGATTTAACCGACATGCTCGATTTCGACTCCGAAGACATCGACAGTACGGACGCCAATGAAGGAGACGAACAAGAACCAGCGCCTATAGGGCACCGGACAACCACCTCATCACACGATGTATGCATGGTGGACACACCTAAAAGAAACGACGACGAGGATCAAAAGGGCGCAACGAGGGATTGTTCCCTCGAAAAGCAATCAAAGCGGCGGCGTAAGTGCCGCGACAAACCCCACCTCGACAGAGACCCAGCCATAGAGCAGGGCGAACCGCTGGACGACGAACATGCCGTCGGGCAACCGTCCAAACAGGGCAACTCGAATGAACAAACCGAACAACCCGTCCCCAGCGAATACAATAGTCCGGACGACCTCGCGTCGGACAAGTTGCTAGAGCAGAAGAACTTCCACCAAAGGCTCGTCGCCATTGTGTGTAGCCTGAAAAAGCAGAAGCGGAAGCTCAAAATAGCGGAAGATGCACTCAGAATCAAATGGGGAAAAGTACTCAACACCGCACACAAGTACGACGACAGTCAGCACACAAAGGGCTATCCGAAGCGAAAATTACTACCAGAATTTGATGAAGAGGCCTTAGAGCCCCCACAGTCAAAAAACAAGGAAGCCACCAGGTCGAATAAACGACCCCACGACCGACATCGAGCGAAAAAGGGCACAACACTCAATCCGACACGCGATCCGCACAAGGATTCGCATCAAAAATACGGCCCAACCAGATCTCTCTATGGGCCAAGAAAGCAAGCTCTAGTAAGCAATGCAACGCAACAAATATCCGAACATTGCGGCACACCCAAATACAGGGGCTCCGCACATCCCCTATGTTTCACCGATGAGGTGCTGGACCATGAATTTCTAGCTGGATTCAAGCCCGTAAACATAGAGGCATACGACGGAACAACAGACCCTGGAGTCTGGATTGAGGATTATATCCTCCACATACACATGGCCAGAGGAGATGACCTCCACGCCACAAAATACTTACCCCTCAAGCTCAAAGGGCCAGCCCGGCATTGGCTTAAAAGCCTTCCCAAAAACACCATAGGAAGTTGGGAAGAGCTCGAGGATGCTTTTCGGGCAAATTTTCAAGGGACCTATGTCCGACCTCCGGAAGCAGACGATCTAAGTCATATAACTCAACAGCCCGGAGAGTCAGCCCGGAAACTCTAGAACAGATTCCTTACTAAAAAGAATCAGATAGTCGACTGTCCGGACACCGAAGCCCTAGCAGCTTTTAAACATAGCGTCCGAGATGAATGTTTCGCGAGACACCTCGGCCAAGAAAAGCCAAGAACAATGGCCGCATTGACAAGCCTCATGACCCGCTTTTGCGCAGGAGAGGATAGGTGGTTGGCAAGAAGTAGCACCAGCGACCCAAGTACATCCGAACTCAGAGATGGAAACGGGAAACCACGTCGTAGCAAGGAACAGCGTCGGATCAAGGATAACAGCCCGAAGAGCACGACTGTCAATGCGGGATTCAAAAGCTCTCGGCAAAATCGGAAAAATCCGCCCCCAAAGATGACAGTGACGAGCTATCTAGCCTCAACAAAATCTTGGACAAAATATGTCAAATCCACAGTACCCCCGGGAGGCCGGCAAACCATACACACAGAGATTGTTGGGTCTTCAAGCAATCTGGCAAACTCAACGCCGAACACAAGGGGCTCAACATACCAAGCGAGGATGACGGCGAATCCCACAAGCAGAACACCGGAGAACAAATGAAGTTCCCACAAGAAGTCAAAACAGTAAATTCACTTCATGTGACAAAAGGAAAAAAACAGATTGGCGCCTACAGAGACACGCGCCATACGGCCTGTCCCAGAGGAATCCAGCCACTAGTTGTTACAACCAATCACCTTTGACCATCAAGATTACTCTAGAGGTATCCGGAACGCAGGCCGGACTGCCTTGGTCTTAGATCCGATAATTGACGGACTCCACTTTACACAAGTCCTAATGGACGGCGGCAGTGACCTAAACCTACTATATGAGGACACAATCCGCAAAATGGGGTTAAACCTAGCAATAATCTGCCATGGCAACACTTCCTTTAAAGGGGTCATGCCAGGCCCAGATACCCATTGTATGGGTTCCCTCTCGTTAGAAGTTATGTTCGGGTCCCCCTGACAACTTCCGAAGCGAAATGCTAACCTTCCACATCGCCCCATTCATAAGTCGCTATCAAGCGCTACTGGGACACGAAGCTTTCGCCCGCTTTAATGCAATACCGCATTATGCATCCCTTACACTCAAAATGCCCGGTCCACAAGGCATCATCTCATTAAAGGGAAATATCAAGTGTTCCCCGAGCACGTAGGATGGTGCGGCTGCCTTGACAGCCGCACACTTACCCAGCTTTACTACTCAGAGCACCTAAAAAGGTCGTTAAAGACCCCGGACATGGCTCGACGAATCCGGCGTAAACATGCAAAGGCTTCATAGCCGCATAACCATGTACAAGGGGCTCCGCGTGACAATAAAGCTCAATCCTACCCATGTTTTTGTATTATACTTTGTTTTATTTTAACATAGATTTCTCGCACGATTAATTTTCCACTAAGTTCCTCTCTTTTGCAGACGAACGCCGTGCTACACCCGTCCAGGATACGGCACAACGGAGACACATGCGCAGACGTGTAGCAGGGACCCGTTTCAAGGATTCTTTTCAGATTAAGACCCTGCGTAAACCTTTTTTTACTGTCTCTTGTTGATAACATCCCCCAGTTTTTGCTATAACCGAGGAGGAGGCTGGCGTCTTGGCATGTGGACACGCCAGAACTTTGCGCGTACCTGGATACAATGGGTTTTTTATCAGGGGCCTTTATGCGGACCATTTTCATAAAGACCGAATACCTTAGGGAGTGTTCGGTGTCGCGAGTTTGGCCTTATATGCATCAGCTCCAAATCATGTCTTTGGTCAAATGTTGGGTTTGCCCGGCTCCTATGTTTTGCTGCCTTACGTTCCGCTCTATCGGCTAAGGCGGCACCAGGAGAACTACTGCGATTGTGCCCCGGTTCGGCCAGGCGAGCACCTCAGTAGAGAAAGCCGAAAACTGACTGTCATGATATAGCGAGAGACTGGTCAACCACTCGATGACTTACCGGAATCTTTAGAATTCCTCCACATTAACGAAGGGCCGTTTCCCGGTCAGGCACACACGCGCCCCGAATTCGGGCGAGCGCAGTGCCCCTAGGGGCTATTCAGTAGCCCCACTGTCAAACTCCTATGGCTAAGTGAAAGTGATAAAGCATTATAGTCCGGTTGCCTAGTTCGCTGCGCTGTCACCTCCTTTATAGGACCGAGACGTTGGATCAAGTGTGAAAAGGCGCCTTCTACGAACACCCCCGCATTATATGCGTGGGGCCTGAAGCCAACGACTGCCATCTTTCAGGTTATATACACATATACATTAACAGCCGCACAGGAGGCATTCTAACTCTTGAAAGCACAAGTATAAAAAGCTTTTATATTCCATCAAAGTATTGTTTTACAATGGCACATGTCATTCAAACACAACATCCTTCGAGCACTGCGTCTCTATAAAACGAGCGCCCTGCAGAACTTCCTCAAAGTAGTGCTTGGCAGGTACTCGGCTTTCGTCCGAATCCTGGGATGCAACAACACTGGCCTTCATATCCGCCTAGTATGTCTTGACACGGGAAAGAGCCATCTGCGCACCCTCTATGCACGACGACCTCTTCATTGCATCAACATGTAGCACAGAACCAAGGAACTGCTGCACCAAGCTAAAATAACTCTTCGGCTCTGGCTCTTCCGGCCACAGACGACTCGCGACGTACCTCATGGTGAGTCTGGATAACCTGTTCAGCTCCGCCCAAGCGGCCAAACGGTCACATACAGAAAGTGGGCGCTCTGGATTATGGAACTGCGACCAAAAAAGTTCTTCCAATTCATGGTCACCCAGACCCCGGAAGTGTTCGGTCGCGTCTGCGGCACTCGCTGCCAAATCCAGATAAGTGTTCGTCGCGCTCCACTTCCGGTCTAACGGAGCATACTTAGGATCCCCGAACTTCATTCGTAGCATATAGGGCTTTCTAGCCGTGATATCTCCGGCTTGACGTAGCTCCTCTTTCATAGCTCTCATTGCAGAGCGAGTGTCCTTGGCCTCGGCAGTGACCTTTTCTAGGTCCTTCTGTGCCACCCTATCTTCTTTTTCAAGAAGCTTACAACGGTCGGCAACATCCTTCAATTTTACAGCCATCTCGGCCATTTCTTTCTTGCTCTGGCAGTGAGCAGCCTGTTCGGCTTTTAGCTCTTCAGCCGCCTTCACGGCAGTCGCATCGCTTTTCCTCGCTTGCTCCTTGGCTCGGGCAAGTTCCGCTCGAAGGTTTTCCACGGCAGCGACACCATTTGCGTTACGCACACATATTATAAGGTACGAGCATCAAGCTCCTCTTACCAGATGTCTTTGGAGACATTACATACCTTGTGCCTCGTCCAGTCGCTCATTTACAAGAGCGATGTCGGCATCTGCCGCGTCAAGTTGCCGCTTCAGCTCGGCAAATTCATCAGTCCGGCTAGCCACCGAACACCTTGCCGCCTACATAGGAAAGGCGACATATTATACCTGGGATTATGATCCTCTGTGTGCCGTCATTTTTGACAACACACAGAGTCTCAGGGGCTACTATCTATACAGGGCGCATTTTATATGCGACTCTGTCAAAAGGTACATCTTTTCGCGTACCTCAAAGCCTGTCAGTAAACTCCTGGCGGCCTCGTACAATCCACTTTCCGCGGATGTAATCCTTCTAATCACCGTGTTCATCAACACACGGTGTTCTTCTAAGATAGACGCTCGCTCGAGCAGATCCTTCAGCTCCTCCGACCGTGCATCGGAAGGTGCCAAACTAGTCCGATGACCTTTTTCGAGGTCTGGATTTGGAAAAACCCTCCGAGACGACACCTCGGGGTCGCCCGCCTCGCAAGACGGTACATCTGGAAGAGGCGTTTCGCTCTCCATCATCTCTGGACGAAGATCCCCTAAAGATGAGCTCTGCTGAGAAGGGTTGAGATCCGAACTACAAGGTAAAATTTCGGTTATCTTCCTCAGAAATAAAACAGGGATGTAACTCATTTTAAAACCCCTCTCTTTACTTACGGCTCGGTGGAGAGTTGATCCCCTTGGGGGCGCAATGCGGCTGGAGCACTCTCCGACGTCGGACCCTCTGACAAAGGTCTCTTCCCCCGCTTTGAGGCTATCGCCTCCGGGTCTTCAGAGGCGTTCCTCTTCTTTCCCGGGATAGAGGAGTTCTCGACTCCTCCTTTCCTGACAGCCTCCTTTGCGGAGGCGGTAGCTTCTTTGTTCCCCTCTTCGCCTTCTTCAAAGGGCGCAATCTCCCGCATACTAGTCAACACGGGATCCGGCGTGGTCTCGGGGAGGGGGGCCGGACACCTAATAAGCTTTGCTTCCGCTATCCACTCCTGTTCAAAGGATGGCTCTTTTAAGGGCGGTTTTATGATAAATATATGGATGGCGTGTCCGGGTATGGGGCTACTTACTTGAGTATCCGGGCGATTGCAGCTCAGACTTGCGTCCTCGGACAAGTCCGGACACCTTGCTTGTGATTCGAAGAACAATTTGTACATCTCCACGGGCGTCGTGCCCATAAAGTGTTGGAGAGGTCGTGGCCCTTCCGGATTAAATTCCCACAGGCGGAGGGGCGATGTTTGCAGGGCAGCATGTGGCGAATCAGCTTAACCTGCGCCACTACGGCCAAATTGATATCTCTCTCTAGGAGATCTCGAACGTGGCCCTGCAGCAAGGGCACTTCCTTGGGCGGCCCCCAGTTAAGCCCTTTATTGACCCATGACGCTAGCCGTGGTGGGGGACCCGAGCGAAAAGCGGGTGGCGCCACCCACGTGGTGCCCCTGGGAGCTGTGATGTAGAACCACTCTCGTTGCCATAAGCCGAACTCCTCTTCAAAAGAGCCCTCGGGCCATGAAGCATCGGCAATCTTGCTTATAATGGCCCCTCCGCACTCTATGTGCTGCCCCTCGATCATCTTCGGTTCTACCTTGAAGGTTTTGAGCCACAGCCCGAAGTGAGGAGTAATATGGAGGAAGGCCTCGCACATGACGATGAACGATGAGATTTGGAGGATGGACTCCGAAGCTAAGTCGTGAAATTCCAGCCCATAATAAAACATGAGCCCCTCATGAAGGGATCAATTGGGAAGCCTAGCCCCCGAAGGAAGTGAGATGTGAACACCACACTCTCACCGGGCTGGGGAGTGGGAATAGCCTGCCCTTGAGCAGGCAGCCTATGCGAGATTTCGCCGGTCAGATACCTGGCATCTCTCAGCTTTCGCACGTCTTCTTCCGTAACGGAGGAAGGCATCCACCGGCCTTGGAGGTCGGAGCCGGACATCATCGAAGGTCCGAAGCGCCTGAATCTAAAGCTTTGGGTGTTGGAACTCGAGGCAAGAGGCGGATTTGATTGGATTGAAAGAGAGGAGTCGAGCCTTGGTCCCTTTATAAAGGGGTTGAATACCAAGGGCCCTCCCCGTGACCGTTTGGGACTCACTTTCAATTATGAAGCCATACCAATGGCACGATTGGGTTACCCATGCTCGTATTGATGAGAATCCCGGAATAAGGGGACACGATCTCTGCTTTGACAAGACGTGCCAAGGAAACCGCCTCGCTGAACACGCTGAGGTGGGACAGTAAAATGATTCGAATAAAGGTTTGGTTGTGGCATGACGTCACGCTACGGAATACGTCAGCAGATTAGATTTGTGCAGATATTATTCTCTCTATGATGGCATGTGGAATTTATTTTACAGAACCGAACACTATCCTTGTGTTCAACATCTTCTATGAAGTATTCGGAGGAGGAACCCGCCTTGTAATGCCGAAGACAAATTTGCACGCCGGACTCATCGTCATTGAAGCTTGGTTCAGGGGCTACTAAGGGAGTCCTGGATTAGGGGGTGTCCGGGTGGCCGGACTATGACCTTTGGCCGGACTCCCGGACTATGAAGATACAAGATTGAAGACTTCGTCCTGTGTCCGGATAGGACTTTCCTTGGCGTGGAAGGCAAGCTTGGCGATACGATATGTAGATCTCCTCCCATTGTAACCGACTCTGTGTAACCCTAGCCCTCTCCGGTGTCTATATAAACCGGAGAGTTTTAGTCCGTAGGACGAACAACAATCATACCATAGGCTAGCTTCTAGGGTTTAGCCTCTCTGATCTCATGGTAGATCAACTCTTGTACTACCCATATCATCAATATTAATTAAGCAGGAGTAGGGTTTTACCTCCATCGAGAGGGCCCGAACCTGGGTAAAAATATCGTCTCCCTTGTCTCCTGTTACCATCCGCCTAGACACACAGTTCGGGACCCCCTACCCGAGATCCGCCGGTTTTGACACTGACAATGATGGTAAGGAAAATTGTGCTCAAGTGCTAGAAGAAGAAATCTATAAAATGTTTGTCGCTAAATCTTTGAATGATGAGCATGCTTGCAATGTTGTTAGTATGAATTCTTTGAATATCCATAGTACTAATGATGATTGCACTAGTCATGATGAAAATATCTCCTATGAGCATGTCAACTTTTGTGGAGTGCATGTTTGCATGAACACACCGAATGGAGAAGATGTATATTGCAAGAGGCATAAGCATTTAGAAACTAAATTGTTGCAACAAAAGTTAAATGGGAGTGCTGAAAATTTACACTTCATTTGCCGTACTTGTGAACTATGCAATGAACATGGTCATCTACATCTCCTATGCAAATTATTTCATGATCGGATCGTGGCCAAAAATTGTGATGATTTGATTTCCCTTGCACATTATAATGAACTTGGTTTGCTTTTGGGTTATGAAGAATTGAAACATTTAACTAAGGATCTTCCAGATTTTTCCCTTAGGAAATTCCTTGATATTGATCTAGAGAAGATTTATTTGTATTGTACGGTGGATTGCATTGAAAATCCTTATATTGCCAATTACCTAAAGAAAACAAAACAAATAGAATATGAAGAGAATACTAATGAAAGGGAAGAGACTTCCCAATACCCTCCTATTATTTCTTATGATGAATCAAGTAACGAGGAGGAGCCTTCTATTCGACCAATCTCATCTATAAGGAGCTCAAAGAAGATGGTTGGACCCACACATAATGTGAAGAAGAAAAGGAAGAAAAGGAGCAGCAAAGGTAAAAAGGTATCTCTCCCAAATGATGTTGCTCCTACTACTCATTGTGATGATGATAATTGCTATACTATTGGTGCTATCCATACTATTGATGATGAGAGTGATTATGCTTATGATATGAGAAGGCCCAAGCTTGGGGAAGCTATGTTTGATGAGGATAAAATATTTGAGAATATATTTGCTGGAATTAATGTTTGTCCCAAGCTTGGGGATGCTACGTTTAATGAAGATGATAATTTTAGCATCCCAAGTTTTGATATGCAAAGTTGTTATGATGATATCATGCCTCTTTATGATGATTATATTGATGAAAGTGCGTTTGGAAGAGTGTCAACTTTAGGAAGTAGTGATCCCACTATTTTGGAGGATGTTTAATCTTATTGTGATGAATATGAAAGTGGATTTGGAAGAGTGTCAACTTTATTTAGTGATTCCACTATCTTGGAAGAGGTTTCAATCGATTATGATGAGAACAAAGTTGCTACTTATGATGATTATTGTGATGAAACTTATGCTATAAAAAGTAGTGATGATTATATTTATAAAACCTGTCATGATTATAATTACCCTTTTTCTGAACATTACAATTTTAATGTGGAAACAATTTTTAGTGTTCAAGTCTCTTATGATACTCCCACCATTCCGAATGAGAAGAATTTTGCTTATGTGGAGAGTAGTAAAATTTCTATGCAAGTAGATCATGAATATAATGCTTTAAGTGCTGGTTATATTGTTGAATTCATTCATGATGCTACTGAAAATTATTGTGAGGGAGGAACATATGCTTGTAGGAATTGCAATAATATCATGTTTCCTCTCTATGTGCTTAAATTTTTGAAGTTATGCTTGTTTTACCTTCCTATGCTAGTTGATTATTGTTCCCATAAGTTGTTTGCTCACAAAACCCCTATGCATAGGAAGTGCGTTAGACTTAAATGTGCTAGTCATATTCTTCATGATGCTCTCTTTATGTTTCAATTCTTATCTTTTATGTGAGCATCATTGAAATCATCATGCCTAGCTAGAAAGGCATTAAAGAAAATCGCTTGTTGGGAGACAACCCAATATTTACCCTTACTGTTTTTGTGTGTTCACATGATTATGATACTGTAGTAATCATTTTTATAGCTTTTTTTCAATAAAGTGCCAAGTAGAACCTTTGTGAAGACTTGGGTGAAGTCTTTATGATCTTGCTGTGAAAAGCAGAAACTTTAGGGCTCATGAGATTAGCTGCCATTGTTTACTGGAGAGTGATTTTTGGTTGATTTACTTTTCAGATGATTAATAGAAAAATTCCTAAGGTCCACAAATTTATTTCATAATTTTTGGGGTTCCAGAAGTATACGTTTGATACAGATTACTACAGACTGTTCTGTTTTTGATAGATTCTGTTTTCATTGTGTTGTTTGCTTATTTTGATGAATCTATGGCTAGTATGTAAGGGTATGAACCATAGAGAAGTTGGAATACAGTAGGTTTAACACCAATATAAATAAAGAATGAGTTCATTACAGTACCTTAAAGTGGTGGTTTGTCTTCTTATACTAACGGAGCTTACGAGTTTTGTGTTGAGTTTTGTGTGGTTGAAGTTTTCAAGTTTTCGGTAAGGATTCGATGGACTATGGAATAAGGAGTGGCAGGAGCCTAAGCTTGGGGATGCCCAACGCACCCCAAGATAATATTCAAGGACAACCAAGCAACTAAGCTTGGGGATGCCCCGGAAGGCATCCTCTCTTTCGTCTTCGTTCATCGGTAACTTTACTTGGAGCTATATTTTTATTCGCCACATGATATGTGTTTTGCTTGGAGCATCATTTTATTTTGTTAGTATTTGCTTGCTGCTATTTAGAATAATGTTTTGCATCTATATTTTCAATAAAAATGTCAAGGATAGCCTTTACCATGCTTATTTTGCTAGTATACATGTTGCTGTTTCAAAACAGAAACTTTACCGCTGTTGGAAAAATTCCCTAGAAAAGTCAGAGAGTGATATAATGTTGAATCTTTTTGCATAACGAGCTATGATAAATCTTTTACAGCATAGTATTTTTCCTATAATTTTTGGTGTTAGGGAAGTATGATGAATCTTGCATTCTTTACAGACTATACTATTTTGGCAGATTGCTGTTATGTTTGCATTGTTTGCATATGCTTGCTTGTTTAATGATTCTATTTTAGGATAGGAGTATTAAATATGCAGAGACATTTAGTATTAAATGTTGAATAATAATGTTAGTAATTTGTTACAGTAGAAAATGATAAGGTTTTGCATTGGTTTATACTAACATATCTCACGAGTTCTTGTTGAGTTTGGTGTGGATGAAGCTTTTGATAAAAAGAGAAACCGTGATATAAAAGGAATTAAGGAGACACAAAAGCTCAAGCTTGGGGATGCCCAAGGCACCCCAAGATAATATTTCTAGAATTCTCAAGCATCTAAGCTTGGGGATGCCCTGGTAGGCATCCCACCTTTCTTCTTCAACAACTATCGGTTAGTATCAGTTGAACCTAAGTTTTTGCTTCTTCACATGAGTTGTGCTATCCTTGCAAAGTCATTTTATTTTGTTTTGATTGCTGTTTGAATAAAATACCAAGATATGAAATCCTTTAATGAGAGAGAGTCTTCACATAGTTACATAATTATTTAGCTACTCATTGATCTTCACTTATATCTTTTTGGAGTAGTTTTTCATTTACTCTTGTGCTTCACTTATATCCTATTAGTAAATGGTTGAATGAGTTGAATGTCATAAATCTGAAATTATATATGTCTCATTTGCTTATACCATGGGGAGTAATGACTTCACATCTAAGAAGTAGAAATAGTAAATTTATTGACGATTAGCAAGCATTGTATTAGTCATTTGAACAATTCATGAAAGAATATTGAAGGAAGAGAGATTTCACATATAAATATATTATCATAGACATCTTTTATAATTGTGAGCACTCATTAAGTATGACATGCTAAAGAGTTGGTGTTGGACAAGGAAGACAACGTAATGGGTTATGTTTTCTCACATCTCAGTTAAAGTATATTGTCATGGATCATTCAAACATGTTGGGCTTGCCTTTCTCCCCTTGCTAGCCTAAATATCTGTACTAAGCGGGAATAATGCTTGTGCATCCAAATTCCTTGAACCAAGTTTTTGCCATGAGCGTCCACCATACCTACCTATATGCGGTATTTACCTGCCGTTCCAAGTAAATTTGCATGTGCCAAACTCTAAGCCTTCAAATTATAATCTGTTTTGTATGCCCGGATTGCTCATGTAGCAACTAGGGGCTGTCAGTGTCTTCCATGCTAGGTGGGTTATTCTCAAGAGGAGTGGACTCCGCTCCTCATTCACGAGAAAGTGGCGGTAACCGGGATGCCCGGTCCCATGATAAAAAAGATCAAAATCAAATCAAAATAATTGCAAACAAAACTCCCCCAGGTTTGATGTTAGTTGGAGGCACCCGTTGTTTCGGGCAAGCCATGGATTGATGATTGTTGGTGGAGGGGGAGTAAAAACTTTTACCATTCTGTTTGGGAACTGCCTATAATGTATGTAGTATGGAAGATATTGGGAACTCTTGGTTGTTACGTTGACAATGAGATCATACCTCTCAAAATTATTTATCTTTATTTCAAAATCGAGCTCTGGCACCTCTGCAAATCCCTGCTTCCCTCTGCGAAGGGCCTATCTTTTACTTTATGTCTTTTACTTTATGCAAGAGTCAAGGTGATCTTCACCTTTCCCTTTTTCATTTTATCCTTTGGCAAGCACTTTGTGTTGGGGGTGATCCTGATATATATATCCAATTGGCTGTACGTTAGCATGAACTATTATTGTTGACATCACCCAAAGGTGAATATGTTTGGAGGCAACATTATAAGCCCCTATCTTTCTCTGTGTCAGATTAAAACTCCATAACCACAAGTACTGTGTGAGTGTTAGCAATTGTAGAAGACTATATGATAGTTGAATATGTGAAGTTTGCTAAATCAAATCTCTGACATAGACCCTTCCTGAAAATAAGATGAATTGCAATTGTTTGATGACTAAGAATGAAGTTTGCTAGTTTTCAAGAAATTTTATGGTCTATGCTTTAACATGTGAATTGCTTGTTACTAGTTCGTGAAAAGTTTTATGAAATGAACTACTGTTATGACATAGAAACATGCTAGAAAAGGTGATTCAAATTATCATTGATCAAACTTGTGCGCCTGCTAGCATTCACACTTCATAAATTCTTTCTTTATCATTTACCTACTCGAGGACGAGCAGGCATTAAGCTTGGGGATGCTGATACGTCTCCAACATATCTATAATTTATGAAGCATTCATGCTATTTTATTATCTATTTTGAGTGATTATGGGCTTTATTATACACTTTTATATTACTTTTGGGACTAACCTATTAACCGGAGGCCTAGCCCATATTGCTGTTTTATTGCCCGTTTCAGTATTTCAAAGAAAAGGAATATCAAACGGAGTCAAAACGGAATGAAACCTTCGGCAATGTTATTTTGGGGAAGAATATCATCCTGGAGACTTGGAGTTTATGTCAGAAGATCCTCGAGGAGGCCAGGAGATAGGTGTTGGGGAACGTTGCAGAAAATAAAAAAATTCTATGCTTCACCAAGATCAATCTATGAGTTCATCTAGCAACGAGAGAGAGGAGTGCATCTACATACCCTTGTAGATCGCGAGCGGAAGCGTTCAAGAGAAAGGGGTTGAGGGAGTCATACTCGTCGTGATCCAAATCACCGATGATCCTAGTGTTGAACGGACAGCACCTCCGCGTTCAACACACGTACGGTTGGGAAGACGTCTCCTCCTTCTTGATCCAGCAAGGGGGAAGGAGAGGTTGATGGAGATCCAGCAGCACGATGGCGTGGTGGTGGATGCAGCAGCGATCTCGGCAGGGCTTTGCCAAGCTTCAGAGAGAGGGAGAGGTGTAGCAGAGGGAGAGGGAGGCGCCAAGAGCATGGGTGCGGCTGCCCTCCCTCCCCCTCTTTATATAGGGCCCCTGGGGGGGCCTAGGAGATGCAATCTCCAAGGGGGGCAATGGCCAAGGGGGGTGGCTTGCCCCCCAAGCCAAGTGGAGGCACCCCCCACCCCTAGGGTTTCCAACCCTAGGCGCAGGGGGGCTAAGGGAGGGCGCACCAGCCCACCAGGGGCTGGTTCCCCTCCCACTTCCACCCATGGGGCCCTCCGGGATAGGTGGCCCCACCCGGTGGACCCCCGGGACCCTTCCGGTGATCCCGGTACAATAACGGTGACCCCCGAAACTTTCCCGATGGCCGAAACTTGACTTCCTATATATAATTCTTTACCTCCGGACCATTCCGGAACTCCTCGTGACGTCCGGGATCTCATCCGGGACTCCGAACAACTTTCGGGTTACTGCATACTCATATCTCTACAACCCTAGCGTCACCGAACCTTAAGTGTGTAGACCCTATGGGTTAGGGAGACACGCAGACATGACCGAGACGACTCTTCGGTCAATAACCAACAGCGGGATCTGGATACCCATGTTGGCTCCCACATGCTCCTCGATGATCTCATCGGATGAACCACGATGTCGAGGATTCAAGCAACCCTGTATACAATTCCCTTTGTCAATCGGTATGTTACTTGCCCGAGATTCGATCGTCGGTATCCCAATACCTCGTTTAATCTCGTTACCGGCAAGTCACTTTACTCATACCGTAATGCATGATCCCGTGACCAGACACTTGGTCACATTGAGCTCATTATGATGATGCATTACCGAGTGGGCCCAGAGATACCTCTCCATCATACAGAGTGACAAATCCCAGTCTCGATTCGTGCCAACCCAACAGACACTTTCGGAGATACCCGTAGTGCACCTTTATAGTCACCTAGTTACGTTGTGACGTTTAGCACACCCACAGACAATCTCATGGTCTAAGGAAATGATACTTGACATTTGAAAAAGCTCTAGTAAAACGAACTACACGATCTTTGTGCTACGCTTAGGATTGGGTCTTGTCCATCACATCATTCTCCTAATGATGTGATCCCGATATCAATGACATCCAATGTCCATAGTCAGGAAACCATGATTATCTGTTGATCAACGAGCTAGTCAACTAGAGGCTCACCAGGGACATGTTGTGGTCTATGTATTCACACGTGTATTGCGATTTCTGGATAACACAATTATAGCATGAATAACAGACAATTATCATGAACAAAGAAATATAATAATAACCATTTTATTATTGCCTCTAGGGCATATTTCCAACAGTCTCCCACTTGCACTGGAGTCAATAGTCTAGTTACATTGTGATGAATCGAACACCCATAGAGTTCTGGTGTTGATCATGTTTTGCTCTAGGGAGAGGTTTAGTCAATGGATGTGCTACATTCAGGTCCGTATGTACTTTACAAATATCTATGTCTCCATCTTGAACATTTTCATGAATGGAGTTGAAGCGACGCTTGATGTGCCTGGTCTTCTTGTGAAACCTTGGCTCCTTGGCAAGTGCAATAGCTCCAGTGTTGTCACAGAAGAGTGTGATCGGCCCCGGCGCATTGGGTATGACTCCTAGGTCGATGATGAACTCCTTCACCCAGATTGCTTCATGGGCTGCCTCCGAGGCTGCCATGTACTCTTCTTCGCATGTAGATCCCGCCACGACACTTTGCTTGCAACTACACCAGCTTAATGCCCCACCATTCAAAATATACACGTATCCGGTTTGTGACTTAGAGTCATCCAGATCTGTGTCGAAGCTAGCGTCGACGTAACCCTTTACGACGAGCTCTTCGTCACCTACAAAAAAGAGAAACATATCATTAGTCCTCTTCACGTACTTCAGGATATTCTTGACCGCTGTCCAGTGTTCCTTGCCGGGATTACTTTGGTACTTTCCTACCAAACTTATGGCAAGGCTTACATCAGGTCTGGTACACAGCATGGCATACATAATAGACCCTATAGCTGAGGCATAGGGGATGACACTCATCTCTTCTATATCTTCTGCCGTGGTCGGGCATTGAGCCGAGCTCAATCTCACACCTTGCAATACAGGCAAGAACCCTTTCTTGGACTGATCCATATTGAACTTCTTCAATATCTTATCAAGGTATGTGCTTTGCGAAAGACCTATGAGGCGTCTCGATCTATCCCTATAGATCTTGATGCCTAATATGTAAGCAGCTTCTCCAAGGTCCTTCATTGAAAAACACTTATTCAAGTAGGCCTTAATGCTGTCCAAAAGTTCTGTGTCATTTCCCATCAAAAGTATGTCATCCACATACAATATGAGAAATGCTACAGAGCTCCCACTCACTTTCTTGTAGACGCAGGCTTCTCCATAAGTCTGCATAAACCCAAACGCTTTGATCATCTCATCAAAGCAAATGTTCCAACTCCGAGATGCTTGCACCAGCTCATAAATGGATCGCTGGAGTTTGCATACCTTGTTAGCATTCTCAGGGTCGACAAAACCTTCCGGCTGCATCATATACAGTTCTTCCTTAAGATGGCCGTTAAGGAATGTCGTTTTGACGTCCATTTTCCATATCTCATAATCATAGTATGCGACAATTGCTAACATGATTCGGACAGACTTTAGCTTCGCTACGGGAGAGAATGTCTCATTGTAGTCAACCCCTTGAACTTGTCGATAACCCTTAGCGACAAGTCTAGCTTTATAGATGGTAACATTACATCTGCGTCCGTCTCTTTCTTAAAGATCCATTTGTTTTCTATCGCTCGCCGAACATCGGGCAAGTCTGTCAAAGTCCATACTTCGTTTTCATACATGGATCCTATCTCGGATTGCATGGCTTCAAGCCATTTGTTGGAATCTGGGTCCGCCATCGCTTCTTCATAGTTCAAAGGTTCACTGTTGTCTAACAACATGATTTTCAGGACAGGGTTTCCATACCACTCTGGTGTGGAACGTGTCCTTGTGGACCCACGAAGTTTAGTAATAACTTGATCCGAAGTACCTTGATCATCATCATTAACTTCCTCTTCAGTTGGTGTTGGCACCACAGGAACATCTTCCTGAGCTGCGCTACTTACTGGTTCAAGAGGTAGTACTTCATCAAGTTCCACTTTCCTCCCACTTACTTCTCTCGAGAGAAACTCTTTCTCCAGAAAGGACCCGTTCTTGGCAACAAAGATCTTGCCTTCGGATCTGAGGTAGAAGGTATACCCAATGGTTTCCTTAGGGTATCCTATGAAGACGCTTTTTTCCGACTTGGGTTCGAGCTTTTCAGGTTGAAGTTTCTTGACATAAGCATCGCATCCCCAAACTTTTAGAAACGACAGCTTAGGTTTCTTCCCAAACCATAATTCATATGGTGTCGTCTCAACGGATTTAGACGGTGCCCTATTTAAAGTGAATGTAGCTGTCTCTAGAGCGTATCCCCAAAATGATAGTGGTAAATTGGTAAGAGACATCATAGATCGCACCGTATCCAATAGAGTGCGATTACGATGTTCGGACACACCATTACGCTGAGGTGTTCTAGGCGGCGTGAGTTGTGAAACGATTCCACATTTCCTTAAGTGCGTACCAAATTCGTGACTTAAATATTCTCCTCCACGATCTGATCGTAAGAGCTTTATTTTTCGGTCACGTTGATTCTCTACCTCATTCTGAAATTCCTTGAACTTTTCAAAGGTCTCAGACTTGTGTTTCATCAAGTAGACATACCCATATCTACTTAAGTCATCAGTGAGAGTGAGAAGATAACGATAGCCTTCGCGAGCCTCAACACTCATTGGACCGCACACATCAGTATGTATGATTTCCAATAAGTTGGTTGCTCGCTCCATTGTTCCGGAGAATGGAGTCTTGGTCATTTTGCCCATGAGGCATGGTTCGCATGTGTCAAATGATTCATAATCAAGAGACTCTAAAAGTCCATCAGCATGGAGCTTCTTCATGCGCTTGACACCAATGTGACCAAGGCGGCAGTGCCACAAGTATGTGGGACTATCATTATCAACTTTACATCTTTTGGTATTCACACTATGAATATGTGTAACATCACATTTGAGATTCGTTAAGAATAAACCATTGACCATCGGGGCATGACCATAAAACATATCTCTCATATAAATAGAACAACCATTATTCTCGGATTTAAATGAGTAGCCATCTCGTATTAAACGAGATCCAGATACAATGTTCATGCTCAAAGCTGGCACTAAATAACAATTATTGAGGTTTAAAACTAATCCCGTAGGTAAATGCAGAGGTAGCGTGCCGATGGCGATCACATCGACCTTGGAACCATTCTCGATGCGCATCGTCACCTCGTCCTTCGCCAGTCTCCGCTTATTCCGCAGATCCTGCTTTGAGTTACAAATATGAGCAACCGCACTGGTATCAAATACCCAGGAGCTACTACGAGTACTGGTAAGGTACACATCAATTACATGTATATCACATATACCTTTGGTGTTGCGGGCCTTCTTGTCCGCTAAGTATTTGGGGCAGTTCCGCTTCCCTTGCAATAAAAGCACTCTGTCTCAGGCTTGGGTCCATTCTTTGGCTTCCTCCCGGCAAATGACTTACCGGGCGCGGCAACTCCCTTGCCGTCCTTCTTGAAGTTCTTCTTGCCCTTGCCTTTCTTGAACTTAGTGGTTTTATTCACCATCAACACTTGATGTTCCTTTTTGATCTCTACCTCCGCCGATTTCAGCATTAAATATACTTCAGAAATGGTCTTTTCCATCCCCTGCATATTGAAGTTCATCACAAAGCTCTTGTAGCTCGGTGGAAGCAACTGAAGGATTCTGTCAATAACCGCGTCATCCGGGAGATTAACTCCCAGCTGAGTCAAGCGGTTGTGCAACCCAGACATTTTGAGTATGTGCTCACTGACAGAACTATTTTCCTCCATCTTACAACTGAAGAACTTGTCGGAGACTTCATATCTCTCGACCCGGGCATGAGCTTGGAAAACCATTTTCAGCTCTTCAAACATCTCATATGCTCCGTGTTGCTCAAAACGCTTTTGGAGCCCCGGTTCTAAGCTGTAAAGCATGCCGCACTGAACGAGGGAGTAATCATCAGCACGAGACTGCCAAGCATTCATAACGTCTTGGTTCTCTGGGATGGGTGCTTCACCTAGCGGTGCTTCTAAGACATAATCTTTCTTTCCAGCTATGAGGATGATCCTCAAGTTTCGGACCTAGTATGTATAGTTGTTGCCATCATCTTTTAGCTTGGTTTTCTCTAGGAACGCGTTGAAGTTGAGGTTGACATGAGCGTTGGCCATTTGATCTACAAGACATTTTTGTAAAGATTTTTAGACTAAGTTCATGATAATTAAGTTCATCTAATCAAATTATTCAATGAACTCCCACTCAGATTAGACATCCCTCTAGTCATCTAAGTGATACATGATCCGAGTCGACTAGGCCGTGTCCGATCATCACGTGAGACTAGTCCGTCTCACGTGATGATCGGACACGGCCTAGTCATCATCGGTGAACATCTCCATGTTGATCGTATCTTCCATACGACTCATGTTCGACCTTTTGGTCTCTTGTGTTTCGAGGCCATGTCTGTACATGCTAGGCTCGTCAAGTTAACCTAAGTGTTTATGCATGTGTAAATCTGTCTTACACCCGTTGTATGTGAACGTTAGAATCTATCACACCTGATCATCACGTGGTGCTTCGAAACAATGAACTTTCGCAATGGCGCACAGTTAGGGGGAACACTTTCTTGAAATTATTATGAGGGATCATCTTATTTACTACCGTCGTTCTAAGTAAACAAGATGCAAAAACATGATAAACATCACATGCAATCAAATAGTGACATGATATGGCCAATATCATATAGCTCCTTTGATCTCCATCTTCGGGGCGCCATGATCATCTTCGTCACCGGCATGACACCATGATCTCCATCATCATGATCTCCATCATCGTGTCTCCATGAAGTTGCTCGCCAACTATTACTTCTACTACTATGGCTAACTGTTTAGCAATAAAGTAAAGTAATTACATGGCGTTTAATCATTGACACGTAGAACATACAATAATTAAGACAACTCCTATGGCTCCTGCCGGTTGTCATACTCATCGACATGCAAGTCGTGATTCCTATTACAAGAACATGATCATCTCATACATCACCTATATATCATTCATCACAACTTTTGGCCATATCACATCACAAAGCATATGCTGCAAAAACAAGTTAGACGTCCTCTAATTGTTGTTGCATGTTTTACGTGGCTGCAATAGGGTTCTAGCAAGAACGTTTTCTTACCTACGTAAAAGCCACAACGTGATATGCCAACTTCTATTTACCCTTCATAAGGACCCTTTTCATCGAATCCGCTCCAATTAAAGTGGGAGAGACAGACACCCGCTAGCCACCTTATGCAACTAGTGCATGTTAGTCGGTGGAACCTGTCTCACGTAAGCGTACGTGTAAGGTCGGTCCGGGCCGCTTCATCCCACGATGCCGCCGAAGCAAAATAAGACTAGTAGTGGCAAGAAAGTTGACAACATCTACGCCCACAACAAATTTGTGTTCTACTCGTGCAAAGAGAACTACGCATAGACCTAACTCATGATGCCACTTTTGGGGAGCGTTGCAGAAAATAAAAAATTTCTACGCTTCACCAAGATCAATCTATGAGTTCATCTAGCAACGAGAGAGAGGAGTGCATCTACATACCCTTGTAGATCGCGAGCGGAAGCGTTCAAGAGAGCGGGGTTGAGGGAGTCGTACTCGTCATGATCCAAATCACCGATGATCCTAGTGCTGAACGGACAACACCTCCACGTTCAACACACGTACGGTTGGGAAGACGTCTCCTCCTTCTTGATCCAGCAAGGGGGAAGGAGAGGTTGATGGAGATCCAGCAGAACGACGACGTGGTGGTGGATGCAGGAGCGATCTCGGCAGGACTTCGCCAAGCTTCAGCAAGAGGGAGAGGTGTAGCAGAGGGAGAGGGAGGCGCCAAGAGCATGGGTGCGGCTGCCCTCCCTCCTCCCTCTTTATATAGGGCCCCTAGGGGGGTGGCCCTAGGAGATGCAATCTCCAAGGGAGGGGCGGCGGCCAAGGGGGGTGGCTTGCCCCCCAAGCCAAGTGGAGGCGCCCCCACACCTAGGGTTTCCAACCCTGGGCGCGAGGGGGGGCAAGGGAGGGCGCACCAGCCCACCAGGGGCTGGTTCCCCTCCCACTTCAGCCCATGGGGCCCTCCGGGATAGGTGGCCCCACCCGATGGACCCCCGGGACCCTTTCGGTGGTCCCGGTACAATACCGGTGACCCCCGAAACTTTCCCGATGGCCGAAACTTGACTTCCTATATATAATTCTTTACCTCCGGAGCATTCCGGAACTCCTCGTGACGTCCGGGATCTCATCCGGGACTCCAAACAACTTTCGGGTTACTGCATACTCATATCTCCACAACCCTAGTGTCAACGAACCTTAAGTGTGTAGACCCTACGGGTTCGGGAGACACACAGACATGACCGAGACAACTCTCCGGTCAATAACCAACAACGGGATCTGGATACCCATGTTGGCTCCCACATGCTCCTCGATGATCTCATCGGATGAACCACGATGTCGAGGATTCAAGCAACCCTGTATACAATTCCCTTTGTCAATCGGTACGTTACTTGCCCGAGATTCGATTGTCGGTATCCCAATACCTCGTTTAATCTCGTTACCGGCAAGTCACTTTACTCGTACCGTAATGCATGATCCCGTGACCAGACACTTGGTCACATTGAGCTCATTATGATGATGCATTACCGAGTGGGCCCAGAGATACCTCTCCGTCATACGGAGTGACAAATCCCAGTCTCGATCCGTGCCAACCCAACAGGCACTTTCGGAGATACCCGTAGTGCACCTTTATAGTCACCCAGTTACGTTCTGATGTTTGGCACACCCAAAGTACTCCTACGGTATCCGGGAGTTGCACAATCTCATGGTCTAAGGAAATGATACATGACATTTGGAAAAGCTCTAGCAAAACGAACTACACGATCTTTGTGCTACGCTTAGGATTGGGTCTTGTCCATCACATCATTCTCCTAATGATGTGATCCCGTTATCAATGACATCCAATGTCCATAGTCAGGAAACCATGACTATCTGTTGACCAACGAGCTAGTCAACTAGATGCTCACTAGGGACATGTTGTGGTCTATGTATTCACACGTGTATTACGATTTCCGGATAACACAATTATAGCATGAATAACAGACAATTATCATGAACAAAGAAATATAATAATAACCATTTTATTATTGCCTCTAAGGCATATTTCCAACAATAGGGGGGCGCCCCCCCCCTACTGGGCGCGCCCCCCTATCTCGTGGGCCCCTCGAGCACCTCCCGACCGACTTCTTTCGCATATATAAGCCTACGTACCCTAAAAACATCGAATATCAAGATAGATCGGGAGTTCCGCCGCCGCAAGCCTCTGTAGCCACCAGAAACCTCTCGGGAGCCCTTCCCGGCACCCTGCCGGAGGGGGGATCCTTCACCGATGGCCATCTTCATCATCCCGGCGCTATCCATGACGAGGAGGGAGTAGTTCACCCTCGAGGCTGAGGGTATGTACCAGTAGCTATGTGTTTGATCTCTCTCTCTCTCTCTCTCTCTCTCTCTCGTGTTCTCTCTCGTGTTCCCTCTATGGCACGATCTTGATGTATCCCGAGCTTTGCTATTATAGTTGGATCTTATGATGTTTCTCCCCCTCTACTCTCTTGTAATGAATTGAGTTTTCCCTTTGAAGTTATCTTATCGGATTGAGTCTTTTATGAGAACACTTGATGTATGTCTTGCCGTGATTATCTGTGGTGACAATGGGATATCATGTGCCACTTGATGTATGTTTTGCTGACCAACTTGCGGCTTCCGCCCATGAACCTATGCATAGGGGTTGGCACACGTTCTTGACTCTTCGGTAGAAACTTTGGGGCACTCTTTGAAGTACTTTGTGTTGGTTGAATAGATGAATCTGAGATTGTGTGATGCATATCGTATAATCATGCCCACAGATACTTGAGGTGACAATGGAGTATCTAGCTGACATTAGGGTTTTGGTTGATTTGTGTCTTAAGGTGTTATTCTAGTACGAACTCTTGAATAGATTGATCCGAAAGAATAACTTTGAGGTGGTTTCGTACCCTACCATAATCTCTTCGTTTGTTCTCTACTATTAGTGTCTTTGGAGTGACACTTTGTTGCGTGTTGAGGGATTGTTATATGATCTATCTATGTTATTATTGTTGAGAGAACTTGCACTAGTGAAAGTATGAACCTTAGGCCTTGTTTCCTAGCATTGCAATACCGTTTACGCTCACTTTTATCATTGGTTACCTTGCTGTTTTTATAATTTCAGATTATGAATACCTTTATCTACCATCCATATTGCACTTGTATCACCATCTCTTCGCCGAACTAGTGCACCTATACAATTTACCATTGTATTGGGTGTGTTGGGGACACAAGAGACTCTTTGTTAGTTGGTTGCAGGGTTGTTTGAGAGAGACCATCTTCATCCTACGCCTCCTACGGATTGATAAACCTTAGGTCATCCACTTGAGGGAAATTTTCTACTGTCCTACAAACTTGTGCACTTGCAGGCCCAACAACGTCTACAAGAAGAAGGTTGTGTAGTAGACATCAATGAGACATCGAACGTAACAATGAACATGTTAAGTGCTAGTTTGAAGGAGATGTGAACCTTAAGGAATGCTCGAAGTGCACCTTCCCCATCGCTTTTGCCAGCCGGGGTTGTTTCCATAATAGTCTCGGTCTCATCAGTTGCTTTCTTGATCTGGGCATGCTATGAACAGAAACGGTATTAACGTGTTAGGCAAGCGAAGATGAGAATAATGCGAATGGAAAAGCAAAAAGGACAAATACCACAAAGTTCATCATTGGAGCTGAAGGGATCACTGAGTTGCCTTTCCTGACTAATGCATTGTACTGGTGCTGGGCTAGCTCATCAAAAACGGTGGGATCCTCCAAGATCTCATCAGCATACGCCGGCTTGCATACCTCCACATGGGTACTTGCAAGAAACCATTTGAGATAGTTGTTGAACGTGATCGGGCAGTGCTCACGAAGCTGCGCTCGTTTTCCAGCCCTAGCTTGCTCCACACTAAGCGTGAATTGTATGACATACTTCCTGTGATGCGAGGCCCAATCCTTGATCTTCCGCTGCTTTTTCCTATCCAACCTGCAAGTTAGAAACAGAATATTACCACCATTGAAACCGCCGAGAAACCGCGAAGTGCTCAAGGTTAATTATATCTTACCCGTGTAGCACCTTGTCCGTGTCCTTCCACTGCGGCGGAAATGACTGGAACAAGCCAAACTGGCGGAACACCCGATGTGGCAGGTGAAGCTCAACCGCCCAGTTGCATATGAGTGGGCACCGCATATGCCAGAGATCCCTATCTCTAGTGCACATCAGATTCAGCTTGAACTCTATAGGGTTACCAAAACTCTCTCCTTTTCCATACGGCTCCCATTCCACCTGCAAAATGGGATAGAATGCGAAACTGATATCGAGTTACGATAGAAGCATGATAATCACTTATGCAATGTCGATTCACCTGCTCAGGCGTGATCGCATCCAGCTCGCTCTTGTACAACTTGTACATGACCGATGGATCATCCGTCGTCTCATTTAACACATCCCACTTATGAGCCCAAGTGGGGAGCCGTAGTGGGTCGTTTTTGTCGTCCCAATCCTCGTACTTCACGGTCTTCGGTCATCCAACCGGCAAATGCTCCCAGCTCCATATGGAAAGTGCGAGCATACAACCACCAATACCTCCAGATGGCCTACAACAGGCTTCGTCCAGCTGCACATAAAAGAGAACATGGTTGAATTAACAGCAAGATCGCATTGATAATGTAGCAATGAAGTGAAAAAGAAACAACTTCATACCTGTCGATACCAATAAGCCAGTGTCGCCGAACCCTAACTCCATTTGCTATCGAAGACGGTCAACGCCTTCAACCACATCCATGGAGCATTCTTGCCTGTGTCATCAGCAAACATAGTCCTGGATATCACGTACCACATGTAGACACGAGCATATGTCTTCACCGTGTCCTCATTAGCATCCTCAGGGCAAGTACCAAAGTTCGATTGAATCCACGTGAAAGGAGCACCGGCTGTGACTTTTTCCTTCTTCTTGTCTTCTGCTTCTGGTTCACGAGGCTCCGGAGGAACCATACCGATAAGGGCATGCATCTGCGGGCGCCACCCATCAGAATCGGTGTTCATACACAAAGGGTTCCCATCGATAGGAAGACCGGTGATCATAGTCATATCCTGGAGCGTCACGGTCATCTCCCTGGTCCGAAGATGGAAAGTGTGTGTCTCCGGCCTCCAATGATCAATAAGCGCGGTGAGTGCTGCAGCATTGTTGGGTGGCGTCGACCGGCTGACCAACTGAATGAAAGGGAGAAGTCCTGTCTCCCTTACATATGGTGTGTACTGCTCATCATAGCGCATCCACCCAAGGGTGACCCCGTGAGACCGAATCTTCAAAGGTCCAAGCTCCTACAAACAAACAAACAAACAAATCATTACATATGGGGCATTTGTGTTTGAAATAAACATGAAATTCATAACACCGGCAACTTTCATTATTACCCGCTGCTCCACCGACATAGCATATGACCGGTGTTGTTTGTCCCAGTGATCATCGAGAAGCCAAACCATCTTAACAATTTTAAAAAAAGCTTTCTTGTCAACCCAATTATCTTTCGAATACAAATAAACTAAACTACGCCTACTAGATGCAAAATTCAAAGCATATGTATCCAAAGCATTCTTGTCAAAACAAATATAAGTTTAACACAAATAAACTAAAGTAGGCCTACTTCATACAAATATATTTTCCATAGAAATAACATGCCAACCTATGTATCCAACCATATTTTTTCGAAAAAATAAACTAAACTAGGGTTCCCGAAATCAAACAAACAAGAGTTCTAATACATGCAAGATTCTAATCTAATCAAATCGAATTTTGGTCAAAAAAGACCACATGCCGAACAGAATTGCTAGAAAAGATCCCCTCTGAGATAAATTGACAAAAAAGACCCCCTCAGTCGTGGCGGCAGGCGCGCCAGGCGACACGTGGCACACGCCGCCACAGAGCGAGGCGGCAGCCCCTGCCGCCATGGCGCCAGGCGGCAGGCTGCAAATAACAGGAACCAACGAGCTACGACGGAACGGGCTGGCGTGGTGAGCCCTGCCCCTGGCGGCAGCACTGTATGTGGTGGGCCCGGCCGCCTCGCGCCCAGGCGGCAGGCTGTGCACTGCACCGGAATCGTCCAGGCGCCAGGCGGCATGTACGTCCGTGCGCATTATTAATTGATCCCATGCAAAAGAAAAAAAAGGTTACTATTGGTCAGCATTTGACTAGCTTGCTCGGGTCAAGATTAATAGGTCCGTGCACTTTCGTTTGTGTGGAAGCTGGCTTGTCTGAGTCTTGACTAGCTTGCTCGATCGGGTCAAGGTTCAATAGCTCTGTGCACTATCCTTGCCGTGCCATACGCGAGGCCGGCTGGCGCGCAGTAGTGCACACCCTGCCGCCTGGGCGCGAGGCGGCCCGGCCCACCATGTACAGTGCTGCCGCCAGCCAGTGGGGCGGCAGGGCCCACCACGCCAGCCCGTGTCGTCGCGGCTCGTTGATTCCTGTTACTTGTAGCCTGCCGCCTGGCGCCGTGGCGGCAGGCGCTGCCGCCTCATCCCGTGGCGGCATGTGTCACGTGTCGCCTGGCGCGCCTGCCGCCACGGTTGAGGAGGTCCTTTTTGCCAATTTGTCTTAGAAGGGGTCTTTTCTAGCAATTTTGTTCGGCATGTGGTCTTTTTTGACAAAAAATCAATCAAATCAAACAAAGGATCTCCAAATTTTCAAAATACTATATTTTCTATGGATAGAAAAAAGGGAATCGGAGGAGAGTACCTTCTAGGATGGATTGGTGACGAAATCCACGGACCAAATCGTCGAAATTGAAGGATTTGGGAGAGGGGATTGAGAGGGGGAGTGGATAAGGCCGCCGCCGCGGCTTCTTTTGTTTCTGTAACTGCTGCAATAGAGTGGGTGGGGGAGGAGAGGGCCGCCGCGGCTGGACATAACTCACAGTGCAGCGCCCGACGGCTAGGCGCTGCATATTGTGCGGCGCCTAGCACTGAGTCGTTGCACAGTTGGGTGCGGGGCCCAAGGCTGCCACGATGGACTGGCATGCAACGCTCGCTAGCTAGGCGCTGCACCGTAGGGTGTGACGCCAGCGTCGCGGGCGCTACACAAAAGGGTCAGAGATGTGAAATCACCCAGTTTATTTTTTGAATTGATTTCGTTCAGAGGTTAAAATTGTCAAATTTGCCCCACCGTGAAGCACGATCCGGCCGGGAGACGACGAATCTATCTCTCTATACCCGACCGATCACGCGCGGCAGTCGGTACACTCGTCCATGCCGCCGGCCATGTACGGGACGCTGCGGCGCCATGCATGTCGTCTCCTACCCTCGCTGCTGACAAGGCCGTTGCTTCTATTTACCTTGTGCTGCGCTGGCCGGCGCCAGGCCAGCATGTGCGCGTGGAGGCTTGGAAGAAGATGACTCGCAAGGTGCTAGGCCTTTGGCAATGCGGTGCTTGTCCGTGGCCAGATGCCAAGGCCTGTCGTCTCTTCTCTGCCGCCGCTCTGCGTCGTGCGTCCCGCTCCATGTGTCTGTTTGGCCGCTGAGCCTAGCACTACAGTTGCAGGCGGGCGGATGGCTTGTTGCGTTTCTCGGTTTGGTTTTGAGTGCCTTGCTCGTCTCGAGAAAGGGCTCGTGGTTGTCCGTGCTTTCTCGCCGTGATTGATTGAATGAATGATTTGCCTTAACACGAGCATGGGTCATCTACGGACACAAGCGGCATCCTTCGATTTTTCTCATCTCCGATATCTTTTACCGTGTGGACTGCAAGGGTGAGACAATGAGCACATTGACACTGATCGAACCAGCCCCAACTGTGAACTGCTGTACAAAAATCCCACACAGTTGGGCGCTGCATGGCGCTCTTGCTAGTGCGTGACGATGGAGCGGGGCGAGTACAATAATTGACGCACAGGAGTCCGAGTCCGGCCGGCCCGGGCGTGTGAGATCGCGCGCTGGCAAGCAGATTTGCCTGGAGCATCTCGCTCTCCTCTCCTCTCGGGTCGGCCAGATCCGAACAATGGCACCGAGATCGCCCAAGCGGCGGGCAACGATCTTGTGGGTCGTCACGCACGCGGACAGGGAGACACAGGTGACACACGGATGGCGGGAACGAAGATGCTCGCACGTGACGCGCCATGCGGCGCAGGAGCTCCGTACGTCACGTGATCTCTATTGCGTGGGGCTGGGGGTGGCTACAAGCTAGCTAGGCCTATGCTGCCATGGCCATGGCTATCCTATACTATCTGGAGTACGTGCGACGGGGTGACGCTGGTGCTTTGACTAGAGGGGCACGACGCGACGGCGCCCTTTAAAGGCTATCCATCTACTCCTACCACACGCGGCGGGGGTTCATATTGGACAGGTCTGGCCCGTGCACCGCAGTGCATCATCTGTGCATGTTCACGGCCATATGCTCTGTACGGCTTCATATATGTAGTCTCAGGTTGTACTGTGCGGCGCGATTCTTACGGGATGGAGTGACGGATCGACATGCCTAGAGACATGGCTGCTACACGACGTTTCGGCGCGATCGTTTTTCTTTGCAGTACGGACAGAGATTAAAGAGTGGAATACATCGTGCACGGTCGACTCAGATGCTACAATTGATCGGCTCATTGCAGTTGGATGTTGGGTTGGCGACGAGCTGTGACTGTGAGCGCCGGGGTACAGTAGATAGTCCTCGCACGTGCTTTCTCTCTCATCAGACATAATTGTACTTAAAAACAGTTTCACGGCATAACTGCGACCCGATATGATATAGGAGTATACTACTCTCTCCGTTTTAAAATATAGTGTTTCTCTATTAACGCGGTTTAAATTTAATTATAAATTTAATCAACAAGACCAACTACGGCGGGAGCAAAATTTATATCAATGAATTCATACTAAAAAAATTAATTGTATAATTTTTTTTCACCAGGTCTTGTCAGCTAAATTTATGGTCAAAATTGAACCACAGCAAGCGCGGGCGCACTGTAATTTAAAATGAAGGGAGTACTTGTACTTGTACTTGAGTAGTTCAAGTGGTCACTGTACGTCCCTGAACAAAACATAGTTCAGACTATCACGTGAAGGCCGTAACTGCACCTATGGCCGGCGAACAAGGTCCGCCCGTTCACACTCTGTCCTTGGACTTGGTCGGAGGGCTGGAGATAGCTAGCACACCCACACCGTGGACTTCTGAACACGGAAATTGAGCATGCACCGCGGGCGGGTTGCCGAGGAAAGGAGGGAATTGCACAAACCACCGTTTATTGGGGCTGGTGTTGCACAAAACACCTACTATACGAGTTTGTTGCGGAAAATACCACATATTGGTCTAATACGTTGCAGATAGGTCTAATCTAGTACTTGGATGCATTGACATAATTACTGACAAATGGGTCCCGCTTCTAAGTGCACGCGTGACAATAAAACCCGGCCACATCAGCCAATGTATATTAGACCAAGAAGTGAAAAGACCAGAGTTAAAAAAACAGTTTAATAAGTGGGCTGGAAGCCGACTCATAAAAATAGATGGGCTGAAAGCCGATGTCGATGAAACAAGACACAACCATCTCATACATAGTGGCTCGAGCAAAGAGGGACGCAGATTTTTAGAGCACTTGCACCCATGCCTTGCTATCCTGGTCCTCCAATATTGCTTTAAGATCTGTGCGAGACAACTAAATTTGTATATGCATCGGGTAAGCACCCCCCTCTCACCTGAGCTATGCTCGTCTTCTCCCCTACCTTCCTAGGTCTTCTTCTCCCTCATGAAACCCTTACATTTTTGGGGATAAATTTTGCCGTTGATCGACATATTTTTGTTTAGGATCCTATTTTTTGGGACGTTTGTGTTGTTATTACTTAGGTTCTGCGCTTGATTTTGACATGTGTTTAAGGCCTTGTCCCTTGTGTCGGTATAAATTTTGTTTCAGCAACATATCTGATTATTATCCTTTATCCAACTTTCATGCCAGCTACTTGATGCTAAAATCTAATGGGAACAATATCTACCATGTTTTTGTGTTGGTGATCTCATGCCGAACTTGCTTCATTTAAATTTGGGTTCAAAAGTTAACAATTTTAGAAAAGTGTGAATTTTTTTGACATTTTCAGAAAAATGTGAAATAATTTCAGTAAATACTACATATATTCAATACTAATCTAGGAAAGTTTCGGCTTAACTGGACCACAGATTTTGGAGATAATGACAGTCTAATATGTTGGCTGATGTGGCCGGTTTTATTGTCACATGTGCACTTACGAGCGGGACCCATTTGTCAGTAATTATATCAATGCATCCAAATACTAGATTAGACCTATCTGCAATGTATTACACCAATATGCGGTGTTTTCCGCAACAAACCCGTATAGTAGGTGTTTTGCGCAACACCAGCCCCAATAAGTGGTGGTTTGTGCAATTTCCTCCCGAGGAAAGTATTACTCCAGCGCACGTCTCAAAGGGACGTCTGGTTTGGCCTGTTTTCGTTTGTTTATGGCGACAATGGGTTTGTCCGTGTTCACATGAAGTTGTCGGTGCGTCCAACACGCGGCTACACCCCAAATCATGCCTGGGATGGACGTGACTAAAAAAACGAAAACTAAAATGAAATGCCGAATAAAATAAAATAAACGTGAGCATAAAAACATAAAATTATAATTAAACATCACAGCCACAAAAACGGTCCAGTTCCACGGTCCACATAGACATAATTAACTAAAAAAACAAAAGGAATTCGCCTCCCGCGCACTCCTGCCGTGCCTGTCGATGTCGTGGCCGTCGCCGTCTTCTCAGTGGTCGCCGTTGTCTTCGTCGTCGCTGACGAGGTCGACGTAGGCCAACGGTGCCTGGTACACGTCGGCGGGCTGGAAGGCGGGAGGTGCCTGCAACACCTCCTCCCATGGCGACGCCTCCCACTCTGATGACCGCGGCGGCGTGGGGCACCAGCTCACACCCTCCCCCCCACCCCCACCCCCACCTCCGGCGTCGGCCATCTTCGGAGCCGTGCACGACCAGCTCCACCCCTGGCCCACCAACACCGGGGGGAAGGCGGCGATGGGCTGCTCCTTGTTGACCTCCTCCTCACCGTCCACCATGTCCAGCTCGAGGATGGCGACATCGCCG
>NC_041383.1:615370222-615440275 GCF_002162155.2 Triticum dicoccoides
GTCACGGCCCCGACGAGGTGCCGGCGAAGAAGGAGGTGCGTCGCACGTCGTGCTCGTCCCTTAACCAGGTGTCCCAGAGCTCAGAGTCGGGGGGGGGGGGACCTGGGGTCGTAGAAGAGGTCATCGGGGAGGAGGCGGCGGCGACGTTCGATCTCCTGGCGCCGGGCACGGCCACTCGTCGGGACTGGCGGGATCGGCACCCGGTCGGCGGAGAGATGCCAATTATTGGGGAGGTGACCGTCGCTCCAGGGGAGCGTCGTCCACGTCTCCCAATAACACCGGCATACATCCGCGTTGATGTAGCGCCGGTCGCGCTCGCGGGCGGCCGTGGGTGCGATGGAGAATGCGGGTGGCCCGACGCGGTGGTGATGCGGGCTCCTCTTTGACGCCGCAACCACGGCGGCCCGAGGACGAGCCAACCTCGCGGTCGTGCTTCCCCTTGCGGCCAGTGTTTCAGAACCCCATGACGGCGAGGTGGCCGATCGACGAGATCGAGGACGGGGAGAGGGAGAGCTAGGCTAGGGTTTCGGTCGTGTCGGGTTTCGAGGAGGCAGCACGGGCTGGATTGGGGAGTGTGGACGACGACCGGTCTGCGATTTTCCATTTAAGAAGGACGGGGATTGTTCGCTGGGCGGATGACAGATGGGGCCGACCGCGCGGTGCGCATTAATGTCGGGCGGTGGGAGGTAGGTGGCCACCTGCCATGCGGCCCCGACGCGAACGAGTGAGGCGCCCATTGCTGTTCGCCACGACCCAAACCCCGCACATATTTGCGCTCGAAATGGATCGACCGGGACACAAAACGGATCAAATGGGTTTAGCCCCTCGCATGTTGGGCCGTCTGGTTTGTCCGTTTTTCCCAAAACGAACGGAACCAGACGGGATGGGATCGCGCGCTGGAGTTGGCCTTAGTATGAACAACAAATGGCACATGGTCCGAGCTAAACTATTATCAAGGCGTCCTTAAACGCATGCACTTTTCAGGGGAGCACAGCACATGCGCTGCAACATCAACGAGGATAACAAGTCCGAACACGGTGACGGCACATGGCGAACCAGTCAACAAATGCAGTGCAGGTGTGGAAGAAGATGTGTAGTCAAACTCAGGAGATCCGCTTGCCCCACTCCCGCGGATGTTTCGCGGCAAATCCTGCTATGCTTGACCGCGGTCCACCATGGCCAACGTTAGCGTGTATGTATGCATGCACGTGCATTCGCCGGTCAGCGCCTCGTCGGCGAAGAGAAACGAAACGGCGCGTCCAAACGTTGGCTAGTGAAAGATGATATGGGATATGGGCCGAAGCCCAGTCTACATTGAGCTAGTTCTGCCTACTTAAAGGCCCGGGAAAGATTCTCCCAGAACCAAACTGGCCTCCAATTCCTGAAAATAGAGAAGACAAACAGGCCTCCAATCCCGAAAAAAAAAAGACAAACAGGCCTCCAGAAGCACCTAAAACAAACTTCAGGAACCGCATGGGCTTGTCCTGCCCATGAAACCAACTTAGGTACATATTGTGTTCCGCATGGCGTTTAGCGCGTAACTCAATCCCTACTGAATCTGTCAGAAATAGAAGGAATATGGCAGACTCGAGTGCTTGCCAAATCTGCAATAATGCTAAGGATAATTGGCGGCATGCTCTGATTGATTGCAACATGGCCAAGTGTGTTTGGTGTCTAGTAGATGAGGAGCTTGTTGAACATATGATTGGGATCAGATCAAATGATGCTCGGGTTTGGCTAATGGAACTAGTGGATACTCTGAAGGAAGATGAGGTTGTCATAGTGCTAGTTACACTATGGGCAATTTGGTGGGCTCGAAGAAAAGCAATCCACGAGCAGGAATTTCGGGGAGCCTTGACGCAGTGGTAAAACTGCTGCCTTGTGACCATGAGGTCACGGGTTCAAGTCCTGGAAACAGCCTCTTGCAGAAATGTAGGGAAAGACTGCGTACAATAGACCCAAAGTGGTCGGACCCTTCCCCAGACCCTGCGCAAGCGGGAGCTACATGCACTGGGGCTGCCCTTTTTTTATTGAGTACATTCGTTTTGTGCAGAGTTATCTGAATGATCTGTCTTTGATTCCCAAGAGGCATCAGCAAGGGGGAGGGGGGGGGGGCGCCAACCTCCTCAGATCCTGGGTCTCGTAAGGCGAAGGGAGCATGGAAAGCGCCTCTGAACGGATGTATGAAAATGAATGTTGATGCTGCTGTGGGAAGACATGGAGACAGGGGATCCTGTGCAGTGGCCTGTCGCGATCA
This sequence comes from Triticum dicoccoides, assembly GCF_002162155.2. NCBI lineage: Eukaryota > Viridiplantae > Streptophyta > Magnoliopsida > Poales > Poaceae > Triticum > Triticum dicoccoides. The sequence goes on from NC_041383.1 coordinate 615,372,480, forward strand.
GTCCGGAGTTTATGGAGGCGCGTCTTCGTTGATTATGCATGACATGGCACAACCTGAGATTCTAGAAGCTATTGTTGTCAGAGAAGCTCTTTGCTTGGCGCATGATTTACACTTGAATCATATTCATATAGCCACAGATTGCTTAACAGTGGTCAACAATCTAGAGAGCTCGTACCTGGGTAGATGCAGCCCAATTATCCAAGACATAAAAGAGATGATGACTGAATTTGAAGAGGTCCACATCATGCATGAAAAGAGAGAACATATATGGGAGGCTCACGATTTAGCCAAGTTTTCTGTTACCTTAGATTCGGGGCGCCATTTGTGGCTTCTAAATCCCCCAGCTTTTATGTACTTGCCACTATCAATTCCCGTTGAATAAAGTTTTGGTAACACCCCCTCAAAAAAAAAGGTACATATTGTGTGATGTACAATTGAAACGTTGGCACCAGCAAAATAAACACCCAACTAAGCAACAATGATTAGGGGGTTTACATGTGGGTAATATTGGGATCAGACATCTAAGAGTCCCAGATAAGTGGATACAACTTGGGGGTGTGAGTAGCAACAGGTTTTACATTTTAAGAAGGAGAAACTTCATGGTTGAATGCAATCAAATTAAACAGTTCAGATCAAGATTTACTCTTTCTAATTTCAACATCGGCCAAAATTATCCTGCTTTTATATTATCGTAGAAACAAAATCTTCAAGAATAAGGACTATCAACGAGCCTCTGAATATTTGAAAGGTAAACACAAATCGGCGTATTATGAAACTAAAGTGTGGGAAACAGGAGTCATATAACATATATTCCTGCATATGCCCATCATTTTCCTAGCTTTCTACTACAAAAAAAGTGTAAGCTTAGAATTAGAATTAGTGAAATGAGAAGGTCCAAGCATCTGCCTAATCAACTACACCAAGAAGAAATTAAATTCGACGACTACAACGATGACTAAATCTATAAATGTTAGGTGTAATGAGCTTCAACGCAGTCAGCAGCACAACACAGGTGCATATAAGCTATTATTATTGATTGCCTGGAACAAACAGTGAAAAAAACAATGGTGATGTACAAGTCTAGTAAGCATTAATGAAGAAATACAAGACTGATAGATAGTGGTACTAATGAAGCTGCAAAACAAAAAAATCACCGCAGTATCTTCACTCCTTGCTCAATTTCCCCCAACTGAAAACCACTACAAGAACATGGTCACAGTACCGACTAATGCAGGCAGATAATTGGTGCAATCACAATCAACTACAGAATTGCATCGATATCAACACAACTAACTGCTTACAATTCTAATGCCAAGGGAAGAACATGCGCAGGTAACTACAGCGGCAAATATTTGACCCAAAATAATCTAAGAGCCGGAGAAATAAAAGTTACAGTACAAAAGAACAAAGGCATACCAAGTTTTAGGATAACTGAGGAGGGAAGCTGACGCCCGAGTGCATCTCGATTCCGCTCAGCTCCACACCCCCGCGTTGCCTCTTGGCCTTCTTCTTGTCAACGTCGCTGCGGGACGGGGCTCTTGAAATCTGCACTCACGGGCAATAAGAAAGAAGAGATTATCAAGATCGTTTACTCGTGTGTGTATGTAAGAAACGACCTGTCGGGGGTAAGATCGTGTGTGTATGTAAGCTACGCACCAGTATTGAGATTGCCGCTGCCGCCGCCGCCGACCCCGACTTCGGCGCTGCGGAAGCGGAGACGGTATTCCTCTTCTAGAGCGAAGTTCTCTTTGATCTGACGTTTGGTAGACTCAGACATCAAGGCCCATTCAGCTTCGGGGATGTCCCAGTCGGCCGGAAGTACGAAGCTATCTTCTCCCTCCACCTCCATTGACGACGGCGGCGGATTCCAGATTGGGGATCAAGAATTGGGGAGGATTGGACGTTATTCCTGTTAGTTTTTTTTCCTTTTGAACTTAAGTAGTATCCTTTTTTCAGTTTTGACCCTTTAAAAAAAATTAAACTTCCGTATTCCTATTATCTACTTTCTCTATTTCATAATGTAGTGCATACAATTTTTTAGTAAAGTCAAACTTTGCAAACTTTAATCAAGTTTATAGAGAAAATTATTTATATCTACGATATCAAATATAAAACATGAAACTACAACTTATGATTGTGAAGCAGAGGAAAAAGAGATTGGATCGACACACCTAATACGGTGGTCTCAGGATCATTATATAGGGCATCTCTAGGGGTGCTGCTAGGGTTTACAGAAGGATAAGTACAAGTTGTTATACAAGATAACTACGACCATATATACTAACCGTATCTGAGGACTATACAGTTTAACATTCCCCCTCAATCTGAACTTCCTACACAAAGATTCAGATTGTTTCTATTTGAAACAAATGGCACCTCAGCTAGAGGCTTTGTGAATATATCTGCAACTTGCTCCTTGGAAGATATTAATCGAACATCAAGTGCCTTGGCTGCAACTCGTTCACGAACAAAGTGGAAGTCCACTTCTATGTGCTTGGTTCTGGCATGGAATACCGGATTCGCAGATAGATAGATGGCTCCTAGATTGTCACAACACAAAACAGGAGGTTGAGAGAGGAAGACCCCAAGTTCACCAAGGACCGACTGTATCCATATTACCTCAGCTGTTCCATTCGCAAGTGCCTTATATTCAGACTCCGTGCTTGACCTAGACACCGCAACTTGCTTTCTTGAACTCCACAAGACAAGGTTAGGTCCAAGAAAGACTGCAAAGCCACCTGTGGATCGGCGGTCATCACTACATCCATCCCAGTCTGCATCTGAAAAACAACTTAACAACATGGATGGTGACTTTCAAATAGATAGGCCCATACTGTGAGTATACTTCAAGTATCTCAAAATCCTCTTTGCCGCTGAAAAGTGTGCAGTCGTAGGTGCATGAAGGAACTGTCAAACACGGTTAACTACAAAAGAAATGTCTGGCCTCGTGAGTGTCAGATACTGGAGAGCTCCGACCAAGCTGCGATACTTGGTGCTATCATCCTGAGAAAGTGGTGATCCACTGTCCTTGCTAATTTTCTCAATGGAGGACATGGGCGTGGTAGAGACTTTACAATTCTCCATGTTGGCACGATGAAGAATATCACTGATATACTTCAGCTGAGATAGAACAATTCCCCCTGGCGATGACGCCACATGTACTCCAAGAGAATAATGCAGAGAGCCGAGATCCTTGAGAGCAAAGGAGGCTTGGAGCTCGTCAAGTAACTTGGTAGTAGCAGTAGGAGAGGAGCTGGCCACAATAATGTCGCCTACATACACAAGCATGAAAATGGTAACACCACCCCGGTTGTAGACAAAGAGGGACGTGTCAGCTTTGGATGCTACAAAACCAAGTTGTTGGAGCCTAGAACTCAGCCGAGAATACCACACTCGAGGAGCCTGTTTGAGCCCATAGAGAGCCTTGTGAAGTTTGCACAAGTGATGAGGCACCGAGGGGTTCACAAAACCAGGAGGTTGGCGCATGTATACTTCTTCTTGGAGAATGCCATTAAGGAAAGCATTTTGAACATCCAACTGTCGCAAACACCATCCACGAGAAACTACAATGGAGAGAATCAGTCGCACAATAACAGGTTTAACGACCGGGCTAAACATATCGTCATAGTCCAAGCCATAGCGTTGTTTGAACCTCTTTGCGACAAGACGTGCCTTGTAACGATCAACAGTTCCATCCGGTTTGTGTTTGATTTTGAACACCCATTTGCAATCAATGATGTTGACACGGGGAGGAGGAGGTACCAAACTCCAGGTGCCATTCTGCCGGAGAGCATCGAGCTCAAGTTGCATTGCCAGACGCCATTCTGGAGATGAGACCACTTCATGATGATCAGCTGGTTCCCGCAAGGCTAGGAATGCACGACGAGATGGATCGTTGTTGGGGAACGTAGTAATTTCAAAAAAATTCCTACGCACACGCAAGATCATGGTGATGCATAGCAACGAGAGGGGAGAGTGTTGTCCACGTACCCTCGTAGACCGAAAGCGGAAGCGTTAGCACAACGCGGTTGATGTAGTCGTATGTATGCACGATCTGACCGATCAAGTACCGAACGTACGGCACCTCCGAGTTCAGCACACGTTTAGCTCGATGACGTCCCATGAACTCCGATCCAGCAAAGCTTCGCGGGAGAGTTCGACAGCACGACGGTGTGATGACGGTGTTGATGATGCTAGCGAGGCAGGGCTTCGCCTAAGCACCGCTACGATATTACCAAGGTGGAATATGGTGGAGGGGGGCACCGCACACGGCTAAGAGATCAATGATCAATTGTTGTGTGTCCATGGGGTGCCCCTTGCCTCAGTATATAAAGAAGGAGAGGAGGGGAGGGGCCGACCCTCTCTATGGCGCGCCCTGGGGAGTCCTACTCCCACCGGGAGTAGGATGCCCCCCTTCCATGTAGTAGGAGTAGGAATCAAGGAAAGGGAAAAGATAAGAGAAGGAAGGAGGGGGCGCCGCCCCTCCCCCTAGTCCAAGTCGGACTAGGCCTTGGGGGGGGGGGGGCGGCCTGCCTCTCTCTCTCTCTCCCTTAAAGCCCAATAAGGCCCATATACTCCCCGGCGAATTCCCGTACTCTCCGGTACTCTGATAAATACCCGAATCACTCGGAACCTTTCCGATGTTAGAATATAGTCGTCCAATATATCGATCTTTATGTCTCGACCATTTCGAGACTCCTCGTCATGTCCCCGATCTCATCCGGGACTCCGAACTACCTTCGGTACATCAAAACACATAACTCATAATATAAATCATCACCAAACTTTAAGCGTGCGGACCCTACAGGTTCGAGAACTATGTAGACATGACCGAGACACGTCTCCGGTCAATAACCAGTAGAGGAACCTGGATGCTCATATTGGCTCCTACATATTCTACGAAGATCTTTATCGGTCAAACCGCATAACAACATATGTTGTTCCCTTTGTCATCGGTATGTTACTTGCCCGAGATTTGATCGTCGGTATCTTAATACCTCGTTCAATCTCATTACCGACAAGTCTCTTTACTCGTTCCGTAATGCATCATCCCGCAACTAACTCATTAGTCACATTGCTTGCAAGGCTTATAGTGATGTGCATTACCGAGAGGGCCCAGAGATACCTCTCCGACAATCGGAGTGACAAATCCTAATCTCAAAATACGCCAACTCAACAAGTACCTTCGGAGACACCTGTAGAGCACCTTTATAATCACCCAGTTATGTTGTGACGTTTGGTAGAACACAAAGTGTTCCTCCGGTAAACGGGAGTTGCATAATCTCATAGTCATAGGAACATGTATAAGTCATGAAGAAAGCAATAGCAACATACTAAACGATCAAGTGCTAAGCTAACGGAATGGGTCAAGTCAATCACATCATTCTCTAATGATGTGATCCTGTTAATCAAACGACAACTCATGTCTATGGCTAGGAAACTTAACCATCTTTGATTCAACGTGCTAGTCAAGTAGAGGCATACTAGTGACACTATGTTTGTCTATGTATTCACACATGTATTATGTTTCCGGTTAATACAATTCTAGCATGAATAATAAACATTTATCATGAAATAAGGAAATAAATAATAACTTTATTATTGCCTCCAGGACATATTTCCTTCAGTCTCCCACTTGCAATAGAGTTAACAATCTAGTTCACATCGCCATGTGATTTAACACCAATATTCACATGTGTATGTGATTAATACCCATAGTTCACATCGTCATGTGATCAACACCCAAAGGGTTTACTAGAGTCAATAATCTAGTTCACATCGCTATGTGATTAACACCCAAAGAGTACTAAGGGTATGATCATGTTTTGCTCGTGAGAGAAGTTTAGTCAACGGGTCTGTCATATTCAGAGCCGTATGTATTTTGCAAATATTCTATGTCTACAATGCTCTGCACGTAGCTACTCTAGCTAATTGCTCCCACTTTCAATATGTATCCATATTGAGACTTAGAGTCATCTGGATCGGTGTAAAAGCTTGCACCGATGTAACTCTTTACAACGGGCTCTTTTATCACCTCCATAATCGAGAAATATCTCCTTAGTCCTCACTAAGGATATTCTTGACCACTGTCCAGTGATCTACTCTTAGATCAAAATTGTACTCCCTTGCCAAACTCAGAGCAAGGTACACAATAGGTCTGGTACACAGCATATCATACTTTATAGAACCTATGACTAAGGCATAGGAAATGACTTTTCATTCTCTTTCTATTTTCTGCCATAGTCGGGTTTTGAGTCTTACTCAACTTCACACCTTGCAACACAGGCAAGAACTCCTTCTTTGACTGTTCCATTTTGAATTACTTCAAAATCTTATCAAGGTATGTACTCATTGAAAAATCTTATCAAGCGTCTTGATCTATCTCTATAGATCTTGATGCTCAATGTGTAAGCAGCTTCACCGAGGTCTTTCTTTGAAAAACTCTTATTCAAGTATCCTTTTATGCTATCCAGAATTTATATATCATTTCCAATCAACAATATGTCATCTACATATAGTATTAGAAATGCCATAGAGCTCCCACTCACTTTCTTGTAAATACAGGCTTCTCCAAAAGTCTGTATAAAACCATATGCTTTGATCACACTATCAAAACGTTTATTCCAACTCCGAGATGCTTGCACCAGTCCCTAGATGGATCACTCGAGCTTGCACACTTTGTTAGCACCTTTAGGACTGACAAAACCTTCTGGTTGCATCATATACAACTCTTCTTTAATAAATCCATTAAGGAATGCAGTTTTGACATCCATTTGCCAGATTTCATAAAATGTGGCAATTGCTAACATGATTCAGACAGACTTAAACATCGATACAAGTGAGAAAATCTCATCGTATTCAACACCTTGAACTTGTTGAAAAACCTTTTTGCGACAAGTCGAGCTTTGTAGATAGTAACACTACTATCAGCGCATGTCTTCCTCTCGAAGATCCATTTATACAATATGGCTTGCCGATCATCGGGCAACTCCACCAAAGTCCACACTTTGTTCTCATACATGGATCACATCTCAGATTTCATGGCCTCAAGCCATTTCGCGGAATCTGGGCTCATCATTGCTTCCTCATAGTTCGTAGGTTTATCATGGTCTAGTAACATGACTTCCAGAATAGGATTACCGTACCACTCTGGTGCGGACCGTACTCTGGAAGACCTACGAGGTTCTGTAGTAACTTGATTTGAAGATTCATGATCATCATCATTAGCTTCCTCACTAATTGGTGTAGCAATCACTGGAACTGGTGAAAGATCGTGGATGTCGCCTAGAGGGGGGGGGGTGAATAGGCGCTTTAAAACAATTACAGTTTAGGCTTGAACAAATGCGGAATAAACCTAGAGGCTAATTTGTCAAGCACAAAACCTATAACAACTAGGCTCACCTATGTGCACCAACAACTTATGCTAAGCAAGATAAGCAACTATGTGATAGCAAGATATATGACAAATAACAATATGGCTATCACAAAGTAAAGTGCATAAGTAAAGGGGCTCGGGCAAGAGATAACCGAGGCACGCGGAGACGACGATGTATCCCGAAGTTCACACCCTTGCGGATGCTAATCTCCGTTTGGAGCGGTGTGGAGGCACAATTCTCCCCAAGAAGCCACTAGGGCCATCGTAATCTCCTCACGCCCTCGCACAATGCAAGATGCCGTGATTCCACTAAGGGGCCCTTGAGGGCGGTCACCGAACCCGTACAAATGGCAACCCTTGGGGGCGGTCACCGAACCCGTACACTTTGGCAACCCTTGGGGGCGGTCACCGGTACCCGTCAAATTGCTCGGGGTGATCTCCACAACCTAATTGGAGACCCCGACGCTTGCCCGGAGCTTTACACCATAATGATTGAGCCCCGAACACCACCAACCGTCTAGGGCGCCCAAGCACCCAAGAGGAACAAGCTCAAGGGTACCAAGCACCCAAGAGTAATAAGCTTCTCAACTTGTAACTTCCACGTATAACCGTGGAGAACTCAAACTGATGCACCAAATGCAATGGCAAGGGCACACGGAGTGCCCAAGTCCTTCTCTCTCAAATCCCACCGAAGCAACTAATGCTAGGGAGGAAAATGAGAGGAAGAATAAGAAGGAGAACACCAAGAACTCCAAGAACTAGATCCAAGGGGTTCCCCTCACATAGAGGAGAAAGTGATTGGTGGAAATGTGGATCTAGATCTCCTCTCTCTTTTCCCTCAAAAACTAGCAAGAATCCATGGAGGGATTGAGAGTTAGCAAGCGCGAAGAAGGTCAACAATGGGGGAAGAACACGAGCTCAAAGGATAAGGTTGAATGGGGAAGAAGACCCCCTTTTATAGGAGCTCCCGAATCCAACCGTTATGCTCACAGCCCGCACAGAGCGGTACTACCGCTCCAAGGAGCGGTACTACCGCTAGGGCGGTAGTACCCCTTCGAAACACAACAACGATGAGGTAAAAAGGCCAAAAGAACCTTTGGAGTGGTAGTACCGCTCGTCCTCACGGTACTACCGCTCGACCTCACGGTACTACCGCTCGACCTCACGGTACTACCGCAAATGGTAGCGGTACTACTGCTTGCGAGCGGTACTAAAAAAATACTTCTGTGCCTACTTCCGCTGAGCAAAACATGAGATTTTGGTCCGGAGCGGTACTACCGGTTAGGAGCCGCGGTAGTACTGCTCTGGAGCGGTACTACCGCTCAGGAGCCGCGGTAGTACTGCTCTGGAGCGGTAGTAAAAAATTACATCCGCTCCAGTCGCGGTAGTACCGCTGCAGCCTTTACCAAAACAACCACAACTTTTGCAAACGGACTCCGAATTCAACGAAACCAAGTTTGTTGGAAATCTAGCGACAAGGTCTAACACAATCTTGAAAGAAATATCAATAATAAGAAAATGAGAAAAGGCCCAAAGAAAAATGGTGAGAACCCTTCCTCGGAAAAGACCGGTAAAACCTCCAACACCAAAAACATCATAGAAGACGCATGTGAACTCCGTTTTCGATGAACTCAAGCTTGTCATCAAGATGACCATAAGCTCTAAGACTCACAAAGAGAACCAAACAAGAACCAAGAAACATGATGCAAGGATTCAAGGGTTTGAGCTCTCTACTAACGATACGATCAAGCTACCAACTTGAGAACCCCCCTTGATAGTACAACAAACGATCATATAACCCGGTCTCCCTACTACCACCATGAGACCGGTAAAATAGAAAACCTATCAAGGGCAAACCTTTGCCTTGCACATGGTCCACTTGAGCTAGATGATGACGATCTTGACTCCCTCAAGATGGACCACCTTTCTTGATTGCGTTGGCTCGATGAAGACTAGATGATTGCTCCCCCATAGTCCACTATGGGTGAGCCACTCTTCGGCTCATCTTCACAAGTCCATTGACACCACAATGGATGGCAAGATTCAAGCACTTGATCTCTTCGTGATGCTCCACTTGAACTTGCACACGGCAATCTTGATGACGATCACCACTTGATGTCATCCTTTCCATGGGTTGTATGATATCTTCCTCTTGATGCAAGCCCATGGATACATACCTAACCCCACATAGAACTCTCACATAGACCATGGCTTAGTACACAAAGTGCAATGGACAATGCTTACCATACCATGGGATCACTTGATCCCTCTCGGTACATCTTCTACGCTTTGTGAGTTGATCAACTTGATTCACTATTGACTTAGTCTTGATCAACCTTAAATCTTTGCAACTCTCTTCATTTGGATGATGTATTGAAGGTAAACATGAATGATCACACAACCTTCTTCTTCAAGACATGCTTGCAATAAGCTCAACACTCGCATGACCAATCTTTGGATAATTCCTTAATAGCACCTTGGTAAACTCATAAACTCCTTGAAACCAACACATGGACTTCAAGAAAATCCTATGGACAAATCCTTCAAATATAACTCAAGACAACCATTAGTCCATAGAGATTGTCATCGATTACCAAAACCAAACATGGGGGCACCGCATGTTCTTTCAACTGGTTTTTGTGATGAACTACTTTCCAATTCGGGAGAAGGTACAATTACCTTATCAAGCTCTACTTTCCTCCCACTCACTTCTTTCGAGAGAAACTCCTTCTCTAGAAAGGATCCATCTTAGCAACGAATATTTTGCCTTCGGATATGTGATAGAAGGTGTACCCAACAGTTTTCTTTGGTATTTTATGAAGACGCACTTCTCCGATTTGGGTTCGAGCTTATCAGGTCAAAACTTTTTCACATAAGCATCGCTGGCCAAACTTTAAGAAACGTCAACTTTGGTTTCTTGCCAAACCACAGTTCATAAGGCGTCGTCTCAACGGATTTTGATGGTGCCCTATTTAAAGTGAATGCAATTGTCTCTAATGCATAACCCCAAAACAATAGTGGTAAATCGGTAAGTTACATCATAGATCGCATCATATTCAATAAAGTGCGGTTATGACGTTCGGACACACCATTACGCTGTGGTGTTCCATGTGGCGTGAGCTGTGAAACTATTCTACATTGTTTTTAAATGAAGTCCAAACTCGTAACTCAAATATTCTCCTCTACGATCAGATTGTAGAAACTTTATTTTCTTGTTACGATCATTCTCCACTTCACTCTAAAATTCTTTGAACTTTTCAAATGTTTCAGACTTGTGCTTCATTAAGTAGATATACTCATATCTGCTCAAATCATCTATGAAGGTCAGAAAATAACGATACCCGCCACGAGCATCAACACTCATTGGACCGCATACATCGGTATGTATTATTTCCATCAAGTCAGTAGCTTGTTCCATTGTTCCGGAGAATGGAGTTTAGTCATCTTGCCCAAAAGGCACGGTTCGCAAGCATCAAATGATTCATAACCAAGTGATTCCAAAAGTCCATCTTAATGGAGTTTCTTCATGCGCTTTACACTGATATGACCCAAACGGCAGTGCCACAAATAAGTTGCACTATCATTATGAACTTTGCATCTTTTGGCATCAATATTATGAATATGTGTATCACTATGATCGAGATCCAACAAACTATTTTCATTGGGTGTATGACCATTGAAGGTTTTATTCATGTAAACAGAACAACAATTATTCTCTGACTTTAAATGAATAACCGTATTGCAATAAACATGATAAAATCCTATTCATGCTCAACGCAAACGCCAAATAACATTTATTTAGGTTTAACACTAATCCCGAAAGTATAGGGAGTGTGCGATGATGATCATATCAATCTTGGAACCACTTCCAACACACATCGTCACTTCACACTCAACTAGTCTATGTTTATTCTGTAACTCCTGTTTCGAGTTACTAATTTTTAGCAACCGAACAAGTATCAAATACCCAGGGGCTACTATAAACACTAGTAAGGTACACATCAATAACCTGTATATCAAATATACCCTTGTTCACTTTGCCATCCTACTTATCCACCAAATATTCAGGGTATTTCCGCTTCCGGTGACCATTTCCTTTGTAGTAGAAGCACTCAGTTTCAGGCTTTGGTCCAGCTTTGGGCTTCTTCATAGAAGTGACAACTTGCTTGCCATTCTACATGAAGTTCCCATTCTTTCCCTTTGCCCTTTTCTTGAAACTAGTGGTCTTGTTAATCATCAACACTTGATGTTCTTTCTTGATTTCTACCTTCATCGATTTCATCATCATGAAAAACTCGGGAATCGTTTTCGTCATCCCTTGCATACTATAGTTCATCATGAAGTTCTACTACCTTGGTGATGGTGACTAGAGAACTCTATCAATCACTATCTTATTTGGAAGATTAACTCCCACTTGATTCAAGCGATTGTAGTACCCAGACAATCCGAGCACATGCTCACTAGTTGAGCAATTCTCCTCCATCTTTTAGCTACAGAACTTGTTGGAGACTTCATATCTCTCAACTCGGGTATTTGCTTCAAATATTAACTACTGGAACATCTCATATGGTCCATGACGTTCAAAACGTCTTTGAAGTCCCGATTCTAAGCCGTTAAGCATGGTGCACTAAACTATCAAGTAGTCATCATATTGAGCTAGCCAAACGTTCATAACATCTGCATCTGCTCCTGCAATAGGTCTGTCACCTAGCGGTGCATCAAGGACATAATTCTTCTGTGCAGCAATGAGGATAAACCTCAGATCACGGACCCAGTCCGCATCATTGCTACTATCATTTTTCAACTTAGTTTTCTCTAGGAACACATAAAAAAAATAGGGAAGCAACAACGCGAGCTATTGATCTACCACATAATTTGCAAAATACTATCAGGACTAAGTTCCTGATAAATTAAAGTTCAATTAATCATATTACTTAAGAACTCCCACTTAGATAGACATCCCTCTAATCATCTAAGTGATCACGTGATCCAAATCAACTAAACCATGTCCGATCATCACGCGAGATGGAGTAGTTTTCAATGGTGAACATCGCTATGTTGATCATATCTACTATATGATTCACGCTCGACCTTTCGGTCTTAGTGTTCCGAGGCCATATGTGCATATGCTAGGCTCGTCAAGTTTAACCCGAGTATTCTGCGCGTGCAAAACTGTCTTACACCCGTTGTATTTGAACGTAGAGCTTATCACACCCGATCATCACGTGGTGTCTTGGTACAAAAAACTTTCGCAACGGTGCATACTCAGGGAGAACACTTATACCTTGAAATTTAGTGAGAGATCATCTTATAAAGGTACCGCCAAACTAAGCAAAATAAGATGTATAAAAGATAAACATCACATGCAATCAAAATATGTGACATGATATGGCCATCATCATCTTGTGCCTTTGATCTCTATCTCCAAACCATCGTCATGATCTCCATCGTCACCGACATGACACCATGATCTCCATCATCTTGATCTATGTCAATGTGTCATCACATGGTCATCTCGCCAACTATTGCTCTTGCAACTATTGCTATCACATAGCGATAAAGTAAAGCAATTATTTGGCGCTTGCATCTTATGCAATAAAGAGACAACCATAAGGCTTCTGCCAGTTGCCGATAACTTCAACAAAACATGATCATCTCATACAACAACTTATATCTCATCACGTCTTGACCATATCACATCACAACATGCCCTGCAAAAACAAGTTAGACGTCCTCTACTTTGTAGTTGCAAGTTTTACGTGGCTGCTACGGGCTTAGCAAGAACCGTTCTTACCTACGTATAAAAACCACAACGATATTCTGTCAAGTTAGTGCCATTTTAACCTTCTCAAGGACCGGGCGTAGCCACACTCAGTTCAACTAAAGTTGGAGAAACTGACACCTGCCAGCCACCTATGTGCAAAGCACGTCAGTAGAACCAGTCTCGCGTAAGCGTACGCGTAATGTCGGTCCGAGCCGCTTCATCCAACAATATCGCCGAACCAAAGTATGATATGCTGGTAAGTAGTATGACTTGTATCGCCCACAACTCACTTGTGTTCTACTCGTGCATATAACATCTACGCATAAACCTGGCTCGGATGCCACTGTTGGGGAACATAGTAATTTCAAAAAAATTCCTACACACATGCAAGATCATGGTGATGGAGTGTTGTCCATGTACCCTCGTAGACCGAAAGCGGAAGCGTTAGCACAACACGGTTGATGTAGTTGTACGTCTTCACGATCCAACCGATCAAGTACCGAACGTATGACACCTCCGAGTTCACCACACGTTCAGCTTGATGACGTCCCACGAACTCCGATCCAGCAAAGCTTTGCGGGAGAGTTCTGTCAGCACGACGGCGTGATGACGGTGTTGATGATGGTATCGACGCAGGGCTTCGCCTAAGCACCGCTACGATATTACCGAGGTGGAACATGGTGGAGGGGGGCACCACACATGGCTAATAGATCAATGAGCAATTGTTGTGTGTCCACGGGGTGCCCCTTGCCTCAGTATATAAAGGAGGATAGGAAGGGAGGGGCCGGCCCTCTCTATATATGGCGCGCCCTGGGGAGTCCTACTCCCACCTGGAGTAGGATTCCCCCCCTTCCATGTAGTAGGAGTAGGAGTCAAGGAAAGGGAAAAGAGAAGAGAAGGAAGGAGGGGGCGCCGCCCCTCCCCCTAGTCCAATTCGGACTAGGCCTTGGGGGCGCGCGGCCTGCCCCTCCCTCTCTCTCCCTTAAAGCCCAATAAGGCTCATATACTCCCCGGCGAATTCCCGTAACTCTCCGGTACTCTGATAAATACCTGAATCACTCGGAACCTTTCTGATGTCCAAATATAGTCGTCCAATATATCGATCTTTACGTCTCGACCATTTCAAGACTCCTCGTCATGTCCCCGATCTCATCTGGGACTCCGAACTACCTTCGGTACATCAAAACACATAACTCATAATATAAATCATCACCGAACTTTAAGCGTGCGGACCCTACGGGTTCGAGAACTATGTAGACATGACCGAGATATGTCTCCGGTCAATAACCAATAGCGGAACCTGGATGCTCATATTGGCTCCTACATATTCTACGAAGATCTTTATCGGTCAAACTACATAACAACATACGTTGTTCCCTTTGTCATCGGTATGTTACTTGCCCGAGATACGATTGTTGGTATCTCAATACCTAGTTCAATCTCGTTACCGGCAAGTCTCTTTACTCATTTCGTAATGCATCATCCCGCAACTAACTCATTAGTCACATTGCTTGCAAGGCTTATAGTGATGTGCATTGCCGAGAGGGCCCAAAGATACCTCTCCGACAATCAGAGTGACAAATCCTAATCTCAAAATACGCCAACTCAACAAGTACCTTTGGAGACACCTGTAGAGCACCTTTATAATCACTCAGTTACGTTGTGACGTTTGGTAGCACACAAAGTGTTCCTCCGGTAAACGGGAGTGGCATAATCTCATAGTCATAGGAACATGTATAAGTCATGAAGAAATCAATAGCAACATACTAAACGATCAAGTGCTAAGCTAACGGACTGGGTCAATTCAATCACATCATTCTCTAATGATGTGATCCCGTTAATCAAATGACAACTCATGTCTATGGCTAGGAAACTTAACCATCTTTGATTCAACGTGCTAGTCAAGTAGAGGCATACTAGTGACACTATGTTTGTCTATGTATTCACACATGTATTATGTTTCCGGTTAATACAATTCTAGCATGAATAATAAGCATTTATCATGAAATAAGGAAATAAATAATAACTTTATTATTGCCTCTAGGGCATATTTCCTTCAATCGTATGTGACAGTACCATCAGTACGTTGCAGCGGTTTGCGAGTGTGATCATGTGTGCGTGTCATCATTGTATGGACAGGCGGAGCAGAAGATCTGGTGGCCAAAGAATATCCGGGCGAGACGCATGCATACGAGCGCGCAGGCGAATCCCCGTGGGATCCCGTGTCGGGCGAGGAAGACGATGCATCTGCCAGATCTATCAGGGATCCAACAACGGCCCGCTCCGCAGGCGCCAGGTGGACAGCAACCTGGGGCGAATCGGGAGACGCATCGGCCCGCGTAGGGGTGGGCCCCACCACAACATGGGGCGGACGCCCGCATGCAGAAGCTGACGCGGTAGGCGCCCCGGTCCGTGCGCCCTCATGGGACACGGGATTGGCGAGGGGCGGAGACCCGGGCCCAGCGCGGTCGCTTGGCGCGCTGTCGCCTGTCGTCACGCGGTCGGCTGCCTCCACGTCGATGTCTCCAGGCGGTGCGTGATCCAAGGCTGATGCGGCGGCGGATCGGGAGGCAGGATCCGCTTGGGAGTTCAGAGAAGGGATTTTCTGCGCCGAATCGGTACCTGCATCCAGATTAGTCCGAGAAACAGATGCACCATAGTTCATGTGGTCATGTGGAAATAAAAGTATGGCATGTTCAGCAACACGAGGTGGTATTGGAGAGGGTTGGTCATTGGCAAAAGGATTTTTTTTCATCAAAGGTAACATCTCATGATATATATATATACGAGTGCTAGGTAGTGAAGACATTTATAGCCTTTGTGACGAATAATGTACCCGACAAACACACACTGTTGTGATCTAAACGCAAGTTTCTGAGTGTTATACAGGCGCAAGTTAGGCCAACAGGCACACCCGAACATGCGAAGAGATACGTAGTCAGGCTTGGTGGAAAACAATTTTTCCATGGGACTCATATTGCCAATGACGCGGCTAGGTAGTCGGTTGATAAGGTAGCATGCATACAAGTACGCCACGTCCCAAAAACGGAGGGGCATAGACGCATGCGATAATAAGGAGAGACCCATGTCAACAATGTGACGGTGCTTCCTTTCGGCCGAGCCATTTTGTTGGTGTGTGTGTGTGGACAAGAGACGTGGTGAGCAATGCCAAGTTGCCGAAAAAATATGTTGCTAATTTTTCATATTCCCCACCCCAGTCTGATTGAACACACAGGGTTTTACGAGATAGGAGGCGTTCAACATGGGCAAGAAAATCACGAAAGACGTCAAACACATCACAATTTCGTTTGAGAAGATAGATCCACACAAATTTACTATAATCATCAATTCCTTGCACTCGTCAATGGAAATTCACATTACTTTGAGATACTCATTGATATCATGCTTAGGGGGAGAAGATCTAATTTTAAGAGAATCAACATCAAGCAAAAGTCTATCAACGTTCCTAGCCAAATCATCAACTTTGAGCAATTTTTCTTCAAGCAAAGCATTAAAATTCTTTTGAGAAATCATAAATTCTTTCACACTATTCTCAAAATCAGAAGGCATCTTATTAAAATTACCATAAGAATTATTGTAGGAATTTCCATAATTATTAGAGGAATTACTAGGGAACGGTCTAGCATTAAAGTTTCCTCTATAAGCATTGTTTCCAAAACTATTCCTACCAACAAAATTCACATCCATAGATTCATTATTATTCTCAATCAAAGTAGACAAAGGCATATCATTGGGATAAAGAGGAGTATTTTTAGTAGCAAATAATTTCATAAGTTCATCCATCTTTCCACTCAAAACATTGATTTCTTCTATAGCATGCACTTTTTTACTAGAAGATCTTTTGGTGTGCCATTGAGAATAATTATCCATAATATTAATAAGATATTTTGTACCATCTCCTAACGTGATTTCCATAAACGTGCCTCCCGCGGCCGAATCTAAGAGATTTCTAGAAGCAAAGTTCAAACCGGCATAAAAATTTTGTATGATCATCCATAAATTCAAACCATGAGTAGGGCAATTGCGAATCATCAATTTCATTCTTTCCCAAGATTGGGCAACATGCTCATGATCAAGTTATTTAAAATTCATAATATCATTCCTAAGAGTGATAATCTTGGCGGGAGGAAAATACTTAGAGATAAAAGCATCTTTGCAGTTGTTCCAAGAATCAATACTATTTTTAGGCAAAGACGAAAACCAAACTTTAGCACGATCTCTAAGTGAAAACGAAAATAACTTCAATTTAACAATATCGTTGTCCATATCTTTTTTCTTTTGCATCTCACACAAATCAACAAAATTGTTTAGATGAGTAGCAACATCTTCACTAGGAAGGCCGGTGAATTGATCTTTCATAAAAAGATTCAACAAAGCAGTATTGATTTCACAAGACTCAACATCATTAAGAGGAGCAATTGGAGTAATAAGGAAATCATTATTATTGGTATTCGAGAAATCACACAATTTGGTATTATCTTGCACCATGGCAACAAGTAATCCAACACACAAGCAAACAGAAAAAGGCAAGCGAAAAGAGAGAGAGAGATTGGGAAAGAGAGGGCAAATAAAACGGCAAGGGTGAAGTGGGGGAGAGGAAAACGAGAGACAAATGGAAAATAATATAAATGCGAGGGAGATGAGTTTGTGATGGGTACTTGGTATGTCTTGACTTGAGCGAAGAACTCCCCGGCAATGGCGCCAGAAATCCTTCTTGCTACGTCTTGAGCTTGCGTTGGTTTTCCTTGAAGAGGAAAGGGTGATGCAACACAGTAGCGTAAGTATTTCCCTCAGTTTTTCAGAACCAAGGTATCAATCCGGTAGGAGGCTCCTCAACAAGTCCCACAAACCTACACAAACAAACAAAGAACTCACAACCAACACAATAAAGGGGTTGTCAATCCCTTCACGGCCACTTGCGAAAGTGAGATCTGATAGAGATAGTATGATAAGATAAATATATTTTTGGTATTTTATGATATAGATGCAGAAAATAAAGATACAAATAAAAGTAGATTGGAAGCAAATATGATAAGAGATAGACCCGGGGGCCATAGGTTTCACTAGAGGCTTCTCTCGAGATAGCATAAGTATTACGGTGGGTGAACAAATTACTGTCGAGAAATTGATAGAAAAGCGAATAATTATGAGATTATCTAGGCATGATCATGTATATAGGCATTACGTCCACAACAAGTAGACCGACTCCTGCCTGCATCTACTACTATTACTCCACACATCGACCGACTCCTGCCTGCATCTAGAGTATTAAGTTCACAAAGAAAAGAGTAACGCATTAAGCAAGATGACATGATGTAGAGGGATAAACTCAAGCAATATGATATAAACCCCATCTTTTTATCCTCGATGGCAACAATACAATACGTGCCTTGCAACCCTTTCTGTCACTGGGTAAGGACACCGCAAGATTGAACCCAAAGCTAAGCACTTCTCCCATGGCAAGAAAGATCAATCTAGTAGGCCAAACCAAACTGATAATTCGAAGAGACTTGCAAAGATAACTCAATCATACATAAAATAATTCAGAGAAGATTCAAATATTATTCACAGATAAACTTGATCATAAACCCACAATTCATTGGATCTCGACAAACACACCGCAAAAAGAGATTACATCAAATAGATTTCCACAAGAGAGGGGTAGAACATTGTATTGAGATCCAAAAAGAGAGAAGAAGCCATCTAGCTAATAACTATGGACCCGTAGGTCTATGGTAAACTACTCACAACTCATCGGAAGGGCTATGGTGTTGATGTAGAAGCCCTCCATGGTTGATTCCCCCTCCGGCAGAGTGCCAGCGAAGGCTCCAAGATGGGATCTCGCGGATACAGATGGTTACGGTGGTGGAAATTGTGTTTCGGGTGCTCCCTGGATGTTTTCGGGGTACGCATGCTTATATAGGAGGAGGAAGTACGTTGGTGGACGCCTGAGGGGCCCACGAGACAGGGGGCGCGCCCTATAGGCGGGGGGCTCCTATCTCGTGGAAGCTTCGACTGCTTCTTGACTTGCACTCCAAGTCCTCTGCATAACGTTCGTTCCAAAAATCACGCTCCCGAAGGTTTCATTCCGATTTGACTCCGTTTGATATTCCTTTTCTTCGAAATACTGAAATAGGCAAAAAAAACAGCAATACGGGTTGGGCCTCCGGTTAGTAGGTTAGTCCCAAAAATGATATAAATGTGTAAAATAAAGCCCATAGACTTCCAAAATAGGTAATATAATAGCATGGAACCATCAAAAATTATAAATACGTTGGAGACGTATCAGGAGGCGAGGAGGGGTAGGGGTGGTACCGTCGACATAGCCGGTGACGCCGGCGATGCGAAGGGGAGGGAGGATCTAGGCTTTCCAGAGAAGGAAGTTGGAGGAAGTGAGCTTGGCGGTAATGAGGCTAGCAGAGGGTTGGGGAGCAGCGGAAGACGGCGGCATCGTGAGAGCAGATGGCATGGGCAGCGAGGCGATGCCAAGGAGGTCATGGCACCAGAAGAAGGAGAACCCATCGTGCAGTTACGCGGGATGGCCTGGTACCATGTGAAGTAGAGGAAAAAGAGATTGGATCGACACACCTAATACGGTGGTCTCAGGATCATTATATAGGGCGCCTGTAGGGCTGCCGCTAGGGTTTACAGAAGGACAAGTACAGGTTATTATACAAGATAACTACGACCCTAGATACTAACCGTATCTGAGGACTATACATTTTAACAATGATGAATGTAATGATATATGTTTGGCATTCTAGATGCAAATGTTTTCTCTACAAATTTGATCAAACTTTGTGAGGCCTGACTTTGAAAAAATCTATATGCACTAGATTATTAAACAGAGGGAGTACTATATACTCTTTTTATTCCGCGCATTAGATTTGTGTCAAGTTAAATTTTAAAAGTTTGACCAAATTTATATTAAATAAATATCAACATCTACAATACCAAATATATATACAATGAAACTACATTTCATAATGAATCTAACAATATTGATTTGGCATTCTGAATGTTGATATTTTTTTATAAGTTTGGTCAAAGTAGAGATGCTTTTACTTAGCACAAAACTTATATGGAAGCTAAAAAGGACCAAATGGAGTATTTAAATAGCTAGGGCCCGCTACTAGATTTTATGCGTGCATCCGCATCACCTTAATTATTTATTTATAGCCATCCGATTAAAATTGTATGACCTTAGTGTCATACATGTATTCATAAGTTACACTTCTTGCGTTATTCTATCCATGTAAACCATTCCACTTTATTAAGTCATGCGTGTGATTTCTCGCATATTATTTGTGAGCATGCTTCTAGAGAGACTAATTGTGTCGCCTATGATTTAACCAAACTAGCTAGAAGTAAGGTGTGTGGGGGTGGATGGAAGGTTCACCGGTAGAGATTGTTGATACTCTTGTAAAATATAATATGATGATCACCTTGAAAAAAGGTCCATGAGTTTACCGCACTCACAATCTCTACGTTGATGTATAAAAAACCATGCCACTTTATTAAGTCATGCATGCATTTTTCCTCGAGGAATTAATTCATGAATGTTAGACACAATTTAGATTTTTACGCTAATATTTGTGTAGTCATGAACGGCATATGTGTTGGACCCTTGGAGCAAGAATATATAGTTTATTCTTTAAATATTTGTTAAAAGATGATGTCACACTATGTGATTTCAAAAGGTTTCTCTTTTTATGCATCATTCTGTCACTAGGTTTTGTTGTTTACAAAACACAAAAGAAGAATGTTGTTATATTTGTATTTTCATTAGCGTTACTTTTTAAGCACTTATTAATGCATTTGTTTTAACACGGTTCCGCGGCAACTTGTGGGGATTCATCTAGTTAAGTTTTAAATACACCAAACCATGATGACTAGGTTCTATAAGATAAACGTTTCTCCATGTTTTTTGGCAAATAATCGTGTCTATGATTGTTTTTAACCGCATTCACAGTAAACTAGCAAAACGGTCCATGAGTTCCGACGGAAAAAAATCATAATCTCTAATGGCCATGATCATTTTTTGTTGCATCACCGAGATACATTTGCACTCTCATTTTCGTGAAATCGTGAACAATTTTTGAAAACCATGAACACATCTGAAACCGTGAACATTTTCTAAATTCGTGAACATTTTTAGAGATTTTCAAATATTTCTTAAAAAATTATGAACATTTTATACTATTTGCAAAAAAACTAATCGTGAACATTTTCTAAAACATTTTAATTTAATAGACGGACATTTCTAGAATCGATGATTTTTTTTTAGAAATTGGAGGAACGATTTTTGAAACTCATGGACATTTTTTTCATTTAACAAATATTTTTAAATGCATCATCAATTTTTGAATCAGTGAGTATTTTATGAATCAATAAACTAACATGTAAGTCATGAATAGTTTTAAATTTTTAGAATATTTTTTAATGCATGAACATTTTTTGAATTGGCAAAATTTGGCTCAATTTCATTAACATTTTATCATACATGAACTTTTTATAAAAATCATGCACATTTATTAATTTCCTGAACATCTGTTTTCAAAATTTTGGAACATTTTTTGAATATGTGAACTGTTTATAAAACGAGCAAACATTTTCTGAATCCACAAACAATTATGAATTATTAAATATTTTATTTCAAAATTCTAGTTTTTTAAATTTTTGGACCTTTTTTGAAGTCACAAATTATTTAAAGTATAAAAAATGAAGATGAAAAAGGAAAACAAAAAATAAAGAATAAAATAAAAAAAACAGGCCACCTAGACATGGGTCGCCCCAAAGAGGTGCGTTGTGCCTTTTCCCAACTTTCGGAGCGCGGTATAGAAGGTTCCTACTGCATGGGCCGGCCCAAGCAGGAATTCCCTGGGTGAAACGCTTTTCATCACTACTAATGACGCCCGGATAATTAAGCTATAGTAACCTTCTACTAATGATGCCACGTCACCACGACTACTGTTGCTAATCTCCGTTAGTTGAAAACGATTCAAATTCAAATTTGAGTTAATGACAAACATCAAAAGTTTTCAAACGTTAAAACTAAATTGTTCGATTTGTCGAAAATAATCCATAAATTATTTTGGTGAAGTAACCACACTTTTACAAAATGTTTAAATATTTTGAAATAAATAAAATAGTAGCAGGAATAGATAATTAAATGCCATTTTCAATTAATAAAATATTAAACTAATTTATTTAATTGCCCGAACTAATGGGGCAGTGACATATTTGTGAAACTAAATTAGGAACGAGTTTTGTATTTTAACTAAACTATAGCATTGTGAAACTAAAATAATACAGAAAAGAATAAATAAAACAAAATAGAATAAAACAATAGGTAGAAACTCCCTGGGCCACTTGGCCCAAATGGCCGAAGTTGCCAGGCCGGCCCACCTAACCCCCGCTCGTTCGTCTTCCTCTGTTCACCCCACCCCCGAGGACACAGAGCGCCCGTCCACGGCGCCGATGGCCACGTGGTGGCCATCCGGTGCACCCCGGCGCCTACTAGGTCGACGACAACCCCTCCCAGACGCCCCGAAACCCTAGAGCCCTCCTGCCTTTCCACCCTCACTTTCTCCCTCGTCAGATCCGCCACACCGAACCACCCGTCACCACGGCGAAGCTCGCCGGCGTGGCTACCCCCCTCCCCGGCTCCTGGTTTCGGTCCCTCTGCACCGGCGTCATCCTCTACGTTGCATGAGGCCGCCCGTGGGAACTAGGACCCCCCTGCATCGAGCCCTGCATCATCTCCGTCATCCTCGGCCCCGTCGATCGTCGCCATCGATTCCGGCAAGGCCGAACCATCCCCGAGGCCGCTGAGCTGCTCTACGCATCCACTGTGAGCTCCCTCTCGAAACCCCTCTCTGCCCCGTTCGATTTGGTGCCCGTAGCCACCGACGCCATCGGAGCTGAAGCTCCTCGCCGCCGGGCATGTCGCAGCCGTAGCCACAGCCACTACCTCTCGCGTCCGAGCACGGCGTTGTGCTCCTCGCCTTCCCCGTCTTCCAACGCGACCCCTACCTCCTCTCCCCGTGCCCTGCATCGCCGATGGCCAAGCGCGTCCGAAGCCGCCGTCGCTCCATCTCGTCGCTGGCATCGAACCCGGCCATCTCGCGGCCAACCAACACCACTGCTGGATGCACGCGAACCTCACGCAGCCGTAGGTGCAAACTGCATTCGAAATGAGCCACCGTAGACGAATTCCGACACCCCCCGTGCGCGCCGCCATCTTTGTGGTTGCCGGCGATTAACTGCCGGCGCGCTGACGTGGCACCACTAACCCAGCCACTAACCCCTCTCTCTGTGCCGGTGACCGCTGGGCCCCACGCGCTAAGTAATTATTTGTTAATTAAACTACCTAATTAGCTAACCTAAACAGTCACTCACAGTCAGGCCCCACGCCCTTAATTAACCGTCCTTTTTATTAACCCATAGATTAAGACCACTGTCACTGACAGGTGGGGCCCTGTCACTGTTCCAGTGGATAGGGCCGGCCTAGTCACCCTGCTGAGTCAGCAGCTTGGCCCACCAGTCAGCCTCTGCTGACTGGGCAGCTGACTAGTCAACTGGGCCCTCTGTCAGCCACGTATGCACCTCTCTGAGTACACTCTCTGTGTACCCATAGCACTTTATTCTTTTATTTCGAAATAATATTAATTTCAAAAAATTTAGAAAATGATTTAAAACTTAAAAAATTAATATAAAATAAACCGTAGCTCAGATGGAAAAACTTTGTACATGAAAGTTGCTCAAAACGACGAGACGAACCCGAATACGCAGCCCGTTCGTCCACCACACACCCCTAACATATCAAACACGCAACTTTCCCCCTCCAGTTCATCTGTCCGAAAATGCGAAACACCGGGAATACTTTCCCGGATGTTTCCCCCCTTCGTCGGTATCACCTACTACCGCGATTGGGCACACCTAGCATCGATACTTGTCATGTCATGCATTGTCATGCATCTGTTTGCATTGTATTCATTGTTTCTTTCCCCTCTTCTTCCGCTAGACACCGGGACCGACGCTGCTGCTGCCCAGTTCGACTACGGAGTTGACGACCCCTCCTTCTTGCCGGAGCAACCAGGCAAGCCCCCCCCTTGATCACCAGATATCGCCTATTCTCCTCTATACTGCTTGCATTAGAGTAGTGTAGCATGATACTACTTTCCGTTAATCCTATTCTGATGCATAGCCTGTCATTGTTGCTACAGTCATTGATACCTTACCCGCAATCATAAATGCTTAGTATAGGATGCTAGTTTATCACCATTGGCCCTACATTCTGGTCAGTTTGTCTTGCTATACTATTGGGCCGTGATCACTCGGGAGGTGATCACGGGTATATCTTATACATACATACATAATATACAGATGGTGACTAAAGTCGGGTCAGCTCGAAGAGTAACCGCGAGTGATTCACGGATTGGGGGCTGAAAGGACCTTTGTCCCGACGGCCCTCTGTGTGGATCTTTGTGGCGGAGCAACAGGGCAGGTTGAGACCACCTAGGAGACAGGTGGGCCTGGCCCTGGTCGGCGTTCGCGGTTGCTTCATAATAACACGCTTAACGAGATCTTGGTATTTGATCTAAGTCTGGCCATTTGGTCTATACGCACTAACCATCTACGCGGGAGTAGTTATGGGTATCCCAGCGTCGTGGTATTAGCCGAAGCCTTCGTGATGTCAGCGACTGAGCGGCGCGCGCCGGGTTGGACTGCGTTAACGCAACTTCCTTTGTAATGGAGGTTGCTAGGTCTGCTCACCGGCCGCGTACGCAATGTGCAGGTGTGCTAAGGGCGATGGGCCCAGACCCCTGTGCACTTAGGTTTAGACCGGCGTGCTGACCTCTCCGTTGTGCCTAGGTGGGGCTGCGACGTGTTGATCTTCCGAGGCCGGGCATGACCCAGGAAAGTGTGTCCGGCCAAATGGGATCGAGCGTGTTGGGTTATGTGGTGCACCCCTGCAGGGAAGTTAATCTATTCGAATAGCCGTGATCTTCGGTAACAGGACGACTTGGAGTTGTACCTGACAACTAGAACCAGATACTTAATAAAACACACCCTTTCAAGTGCTAGATACAACCCGGTGATCTCTTTTCCACAGGGTGACGAGGGGAGGACCGCCGGGTAGGATTATGCTATGCGATGTTACTGGAGATGCTACTTGGAGATGCTACTTGGAGATGCTACTTGGAGGACTTCAATCTACTCTCTTCTACATGCTGCAAGATGGAGGCTGCCAGAAGCGTAGTCTTCGATAGGACTAGCTATCCCCCTCTTATTCTGGCATTCTGCAGTTCAGTCCACTGATATGGCCTCCTTACACATATACCCATGCATATGTAGTGTAGTTCCTTGCTTGCGAGTACTTTGGATGAGTACTCACGGTTGCTTTCTCCCCCCTTTTCCCCCCTTTCCTTTCTTTTTGGTTGTCGCAACCAGACGTTGGAGCCTAAGATCCAGACACCACCTTCGTCGACGACCTCTACTACACCGGAGGTGCCTACTACTATGTGCAGCCCGTTGACGACGACCAGGAGTAGTTAGGAGGATCCCAGGAAGGAGGCCTGCGCCTCTTTCGATCTGTATCCCAGTTTGTGCTAGCCATCTTATGGCAACTTGTTTAACTTATGTCTGTACTCAGATATTGTTGCTTCCGCTGACTCGTCTATGATCGAGCACTTGTATTCGAGCCCTCGAGGCCCCTGGCTTGTATTATGATGCTTGTATGACTTATTTATGTTTTAGAGTTGTGTTGTGATATCTTCCCGTGAGTCCCTGATCTTGATCGTACATATTTGCGTGCATGATTACTGTACGATTGAATCGGGGGCGTCACAAGTTGGTATCAGAGCCGACTGCCTGTAGGAATCCCCCTTTCCAACTCCTTGGCCGAAGTTGAGTCTAGTCATTGCAAAACTTTTACTAACTTGGCTGTGTGCCTTACGGGCCCACGTCGCCATTGGGTGGTATTAGGATCTTTTATTCCTCGATCTATACTCTGGGACTCTGATCTCTCTTCTATTCGGGTTAAATGAATTTTGCTAAATCTAACATTAGGATCTCGTTATCACTTTCACCCGGAGAGCCCCTTATTACTGATGATCGACTGCTGCACGTGAAGACCCTGAAGATACTCTCCGCTGTAACCCGAGAATTTGTGTCCGTTGCTTTTGCAATTCCCTACCATGGAAATATCCCTATGGATAAATACATACATCTGTCGTTCTTACTTTTGTTCCCAGTTGATCTTGTCATTGGAAGATACCCTGAAATTCTCTCTATTTATCCGAGAATACTTTGTGCCTACTGCCTTGCAGTTCCTTTCCACCTGAATACCCCTACGGATAATTTCTCGCCCTTATCGAGTATCCAATCATCCCCAGTTGTTCATGTGTTTCACAATGGTCTTTGAAATACTATTCGATCCTCCAAAATTCCTCAGTAGCTTATTGCTCTACAATACTTGTCTGCTTGCATTATGGATGCTTTCCATATGTCTGGCAATATTCGTTAGTATCCTTAGACACCGTCATTTTGATCCTATTGAGTCAACAGGAATGCAAATGCACGCAATCATCAGTTGATCCTTTTAAATTATATTTCTGGCCCAGACGTCATTTTGAACATGGGCTTGTTCTCGACCAATCAAATTGCCGTCGATTGTAACCCTAAGTCTGTTCAACTTATCCATCCTTAATCAGAGCGTTGCTTCTGATCCCTTGAATTTGAAATCATAATTCCTTTTGGAATTGAGCTTTGAATTAGTCAGTTGTTTCTATAATCCAATGCCTTTGCATTGTTTCTTCCTTTGATTATGTCGGTGCTCACATCAGCTTTGTTATGGACCATCAGATCCTTGTTGGATTTTAACTGACAACATCCTTCAGGTTCAATCACTTTGGAAGTTCTTTCCCTGATACATAATGCCATTGGTAAATCCTATCCCTTGATGTGGCCAACCATGCTCTGCATTCGAGCTGGTGATATTTACTATTGAAGCTTGTGGTATATGTTTCCATGATGCCCCGATGGGTTGAACCTATGCCTTCCTTAATATGTGTGAACTCGAAAGTTTTCACGAGTCATACTCTTCTGGTATTTTGCTAGATAAAATTTCAACACTACAGCTTCATCGAACGTGTGAAGTGAATGAAAGATTATACATTGGAGAAGTGGGAGTCGACCTTGAACTCTGTGTTCATGCCCATGGACCCGATGTGGAACTTATCATGGAAGCTTCTTGCCTAATATTTACTCATTCGAGTAATTCTTTCGGTGTCATTAAATTGGAGCCCCTTGTAGTTATGGTTTCGACCATATTGTTATTCTTTGTTCCCATTTCTCGGGCAAGTTTAAACATTTGTCTTCTGCGGATCAATACCCCAGTCCAACCTCTACTTTGATCCATCTTCAAGTATTACCCCCCTGGTATCTCGAGATTATCTTGGAACTGCATAACTTCTTATGAGTTCTTCATCAAGTACTACATTCTCACTGATTACAATTTTCATGGGCTCTGAGTTATTAAACACTCAAAGGCACCGATAACTGAACCAAATCTGCACTACGGTTCAACAACTTTTGATAATCTTCTTTATGTACGAGTTTGTACCCGATCGCGTCATTTCTAGCCTGTTCGGCTACATCCTTACCGTGCTAATTTTAATTGTGCTACTTGGTCCTTCCCGGAGCACAAATTTCGACGGTGAGCTAATCTTGCATCGATCTTCCTCGTCATATCGTTTCACCTTGAACATCAAACTTGATTTCGAGTTTGTGTCATACCCTTGGTTCCAATAACCTTTTGCTTCACCATTCATTTGACTTGGTGTCGTCGCTGATTGATTACGTCTTCCTGAAATCTCTCGACAAATGTGTCGTGATCATCATCAACCTTTATGAGCTCTTCCAGGATATCAATCGAATTCATGATGAGAAATACCATCCTTGCCCTTGATGATTTGTCTTATCATCGGCCACTTTATTGCCTTACCTCCAACACAAACATGATCGTGTTTTGTATTATACCTTGAGTTCCTTGCTATCCAGCATTTGTTCTTAATGACCTTGGAATATTACCATCTTTTATGCCAAGAATGTTGTGAGAATTTCACCACCTCTTGAGAATTCTTGATACAAGTGATACTTTTCACCATCACCATTCCTTCTTGGTCCTCGTGTTGTTTAATACCGGAATGCCGACTAATGGACTATGATGGGTGAATTCAAAACTTCTAGCAACCCTATTGCTTGTAAGTTACGAATGATAGTTCCTTTCTTCATATGTTGGTTATTGACTCATCATACTAACATTGATCGGGCTACTTAGGCCATGTTTTGTTATGCACTTTTTGATCAATGCTTATTTGCAAATGTTTCCCTCACGCATACATCATTATATCATTTGATGTGACAAATGTTATCTCCTTGTTCACATGATTGAGCAAATCCATCTTTTTGGAAGTCTCAATGAATTTTCGCCGAGACCATCAACCACCTCCTCATCCTCTCCTTGGTTTAATGATGAACTCATGATTTAGAACTTGCTTCCATAGTTCATTTCCCGAGAATCTTGCAACGCCATCTCGTCAAATTGTGTTGCACCTTTTCTTCTCAGGCATCCTGAGTTTGAGGTATCCTCACACCAATCAGATCTGAATCTTATTCAGATATGATGGTTGGGACATATTTCCAAGAGTTATAACATTGGTCCTTATGTATCGGTAAGGTGATGTCATGCCTAGCACACCTGGCCGTAGGACCTATCATTATAATTTCTTTTGCAAGGATAACCATTCTTCCTAGAGGAAATTGTAAGACTTGTTTTATAAGTTGCTCCTGATGGATCATTTGTGTATCCAAAGTCCGGCCCTTGATTGAAACACCATATCAATGCTACCTCGAAGCATGACTATGATACCCCGCTCTTCAACAAGAACATTGGAGGTGCGATGCTAAATATTTCTTGGTCAGTTACCCAAACACCGTTGTATGGGTAACATCTTGATTAATCCTTGCCTCTTATCTGAATGGTTGGGTACTTGCTCTCCTACCCTATATGCCATGCTCTGCTTGTACATGGGAAGGATATACTCCTTATAATTGTGTGTAATCACAATTTTCCTTTCCATTCTTTTGTTTAACCTTTCCTGAATCTGACTTAACTAAGCAGTAATATTCTCCTGCTTTTGTAAACACCTCAGTGTACAATTCTGTCGGAAAGACCCTGTTACTATTGATTGATGACATTCCAGTAACCACCGATGGACGAGAACTTTGCCTACTGATCCGCCTTGTTCAACGAGTAGGAAAATGGTTCTCTTCGTCCCTCGCCCTTGGTACCGATGTTGTTACCGACATAACCAACAGACTATCCTCTGACATACCTTGCTTACATGATCGTGCAAGATGTCACCGCCCTTCCTACTTTTAACCCACATGGTGGCCCCATAACCCACAGTTCCACAGGATCGAAACCTGACTCTCCTGTACCACGCCCATGTTCCTAAAGTTATTCCTCGCGCGTGACCTCGTAAGTAATTCACGAGCCACCTCCCGAGAGATCATCAATTCTGGTATCAGACACAATACTTATTCTCGTTGATCTCAACCCCTATCACGCCCTGTTGCAGGCATCAAACGATTGCCTGCCCACTCCAAACTTCCCTTGATACCTCTTTATTTTGCTCTCGATATTTACTTACGTTTCAACTCGAGAGTTACTTTCTGCCACCTTCCCCGATGTTATCGACCAGATAGTCAACCTTGCGGAGGTCCGTTCTCCCGGAGTACCCCCCCTATTCTTTCTTAAGTACGATGGAGTTCTCGAAGAAAGGACGACAACTTCATCATGATGCATTGGAATAAGGAATTGAAGACATCAACGAAAGGGATTAACTTCTTCGAGAAGATTCGTTAGAATATCGTAACGAGAACTTTCCCCCTTACTCCCCTCTTAAATCTCGGGATGAGATTTCTTGTAGTGGAGGAGAATTGTGACGCCCGGATAATTAAGCTACAGTAACCTTCTACTAATGATGCCACGTCACCACGACTACTGTTGCTAATCTCGCGTTAGTTGAAAACGATTCAAATTCAAATTTGAGTTAATGACAAACATCAAAAGTTTTCAAACGTTAAAACTAAATTGTTCGATTTGTCGAAAATAATCCATAAATTATTTTGGTGAAGTAACCACACTTTTACAAAATGTTTAAATATTTTGAAATAAATAAAATAGTAGCAGGAATAGATAATTAAATGCCGTTTTCAATTAATAAAATATTAAACTAATTTATTTAATTGCCCGAACTAATGGGGCAGTGACATATTTGTGAAACTAAATTAGGAACGAGTTTTGTATTTTAACTAAACTATGGCATTGTGAAACTAAAATAATATAGAAAAGAATAAATAAAACAAAATAGAATAAAACAATAGGTAGAAACTCCCTGGGCCACTTGGCCCAAATGGCCGAAGTTGCCAGGTCGGCCCACCTAACCCCCGCTCGTTCGTCTTCCTCTGTTCACCCCACCCTCGTGGACACAGAGCGCCCGTCCACGGCGCCGATGGCCACGTGGTGGCCACCCGGTGCACCCCGGCGCCTACTAGGTCGACGACAACCCCTCCCAGACGCCTCGAAACCATAGAGACCTCCTGCCTTTCCCCCCTCGCTTTCTCCCTCGTCAGATCCGCCACACTGAACCACCCGTCACCACGGCGAAGCTCGCCGGCGTGGCTACCCCCCTCCCCGGCTCCTGGTTTCGGTCCCTCTGCACCGGCGTCATCCTCTACGTTGCGTGAGGCCGCCCGTGGGAACTAGGACCCCCCCTGCATCGAGCCCTGCATCATCTCCGTCATCCTCAGCCCCGTCGATCGTCGCCATCGATTCTGGCAAGGCCGAGCCATCCCCGAGGCCGCCGAGCTGCTCTATGCATCCACTGTGAGCTCCCTCTCGAAACCCCTCTCTGCCCTGTTCGATTTGGTGCCCGTAGCCACCGACGCCATCGGAGCTGAAGCTCCTCGCCGCCGGTCATGTCGCAGCCGTAGCCACAACCACTACCTCTCGCGTCCGAGCACGGCGTTGTGCTCCTCGCCTTTCCCGTCTTCCAACGTGACCCCTACCTCCTCTCCCCGTGCCCTGCATCGCCGATGGCCAAGCGCGCCCGAAGCCACCGTCGCTCCATCTTGTCGCTGGCATCGAACCCGGCCATCTCGTGGCCAACCAACACCACCGCTGGATGCGCGCGAACCT
This sequence comes from Triticum dicoccoides, assembly GCF_002162155.2. Taxonomy (NCBI): domain Eukaryota; kingdom Viridiplantae; phylum Streptophyta; class Magnoliopsida; order Poales; family Poaceae; genus Triticum; species Triticum dicoccoides. The sequence continues at coordinate 615,403,911 of NC_041383.1, forward strand.
CACGAAGCCGTAGGTGCAAACTGCGTTCGAAATGAGCCACCGTAGACGAATTCCGACACCCCCCGTGCGCGCCGCCGTCTTTGTGGTTGCCGGCGATTAACTGCCGGCGCGCTGACGTGGCACCACTAACCCCTCTCTCTGTGCCGCTGACCGCTGGGCCCCACGCGCTAAGTAATTATTTGTTAATTAAACTACCTAATTAGCTAACCTAAATAGTCACTGACAGTCAGGCCCCACGCCCTTAATTAACCGTCCTTTTTATTAACCCATAGATTAAGACCACTGTCACTGACAGGTGGGGCCCTGTCACTGTTCCAGTGGATAGGGCCGGCCTAGTCACCCTGCTGAGTCAGTAGCTTGGCCCACCAGTCAGCCTCTGCTGACTGGGCAGCTGACTAGTCAACTGGGCCCTCTGTCAGCCACGTATGCACCTCTCTGAGTACACTCTCTGTGTACCCATAGCACTTTATTCTTTTATTTCGAAATAATATTAATTTCAGAAAATTTAGAAAATGATTTAAAACTTTAAAAATTAATATAAAATAAACCGTAGCTCAGATGGAAAAACTTTGTACATGAAAGTTGCTCAGAACGACGAGACGAACCCGGATACGCAGCCCGTTCGTCCACCACACACCCCTAACATATCAAACACGCAACTTTCCCCCCCGGTTCATACGTCCGAAAACGCGAAACACCGGGAATACTTTCCCGAATGTTTCCCCCCTTCGTCGGTATCACCTACTACCGTGATTGGGCACACCTAGCATCGATACTTGTCATGTCATGCATCGTCATGCATTTGTTTGCATTTTATTCATTGTTTCTTCCCCCTCTTCTTCCGCTAGACACCGAGACCGACACTGCTGCTGCCCAGTTCGACTACGGAGTTGATGACCCCTCCTTGCCGGAGCAACCAGGCAAGCCCCCCCTTGATCACCAGATATCGCCTATTCTCCTCTATACTGCTTGCATTAGAGTAGTGTAGCATGATACTGCTTTCCGTTAATCCTATTCTGATGCATAGCCTGTCATTGTTGCTACAGTCATTGATACCTTACCCGCAATCCTAAATGCTTAGTATAGGATGCTAGTTTATCACCATTGGCCCTACATTCTGGTCAGTCTGCCTTGCTATACTATTGGGTCGTGATCACTCGGGAGGTGATCACGGGTATATTTTATACATACATACATACTATATAGATGGTGACTAAAGTCGGGTCAGCTCGAAGAGTAACCGCGAGTGATTCACGGATTGGGGGCTGAAAGGACCTTTGTCCCGATGGCCCTCTGTGTGGATCTTTGTGGCAGAGCGACAGGGCAGGTTGAGACCACCTAGGAGACAGGTGGGCCTGGCCCTGGTCGGCGTCCGCGGTTGCTTCATAATAACACGCTTAACGAGATCTTGGTATTTGATCTGAGTCTGGCCATTTGGTCTATACACACTAACCATCTACGCGGGAGTAGTTATGGGTATCCCGGCGTCGTGGTATCAGCCGAAGCCTTCGTGACGTCAGCGACTGAGCGGTGCGCGCCGAGTTGGACTGCGTTAACACAGCTTCCTTTGTAATGGAGGTTGCTAGGTCTGCTCACCGGCCGCGTACGCAATGTGCAGGTGTGCTAAGGGCAATGGGCCCAGACCCCTGTGCGCTTAGGTTTAGACCGGCATGCTGACCTCTCTGTTGTGCCTAGGTGGGGCTGCGACGTGTTGATCTTCCGAGGCCGGGCATGACCCAGGAAAGTGTGTCCGGCCAAATGGGATCGAGCATGTTGGGTTATGTGGTGCACCCCTGCAGGGAAGTTAATCTATTCAAATAGCCGTGATCTTCGGTAACAGGACGACTTGGAGTTGTACCTTGACCTTATGACAACTAGAACCGGATACTTAATAAAACACAGCCTTTCAAGTGCCAGATACAACCCGGTGATTGCTTTTCCATAGGGTGACGAGGGGAGGATCGCCGGGTAGGATTATGCTATGCGATGTTACTGGAGATGCTACTTGGAGATGCTACTTGGAGATGCTACTTGGAGGACTTCAATCTACTCTCTTCTACATGCTGCAAGACGGAGGCTGCCAGAAGCGTAGTCTTCGATAGGACTAGCTATCCCCCTCTTATTCTGGCATTCTGCAGTTTAGTCCACTGATATGGCCTCCTTACACATATACCCATGCATATGTAGTGTAGATCCTTGCTTGCGAGTACTTTGGATGAGTACTCATGGTTGCTTTCTCCCCTCCTTTTCCCCCTTTCCTTTCTTTCTGGTTGTCGCAACCAGACGTTGGAGCCCAGGATCCAGACGCCACCTTCGTCGATGACCCCTACTACACCGGAGGTGCCTACTACTACGTGCAGCCCGCTGACGATGACCAGGAGTAGTTAGGAGGATCCCAGGCAGGAGGCCTGCGCCTCTTTCGATCTGTATCCCAGTTTGTGCTAGCCATCTTATGGCAACTTGTTTAACTTATGTCTGTACTCAGATATTGTTGCTTTCGCTGACTCGTCTATGATCGAGCACTTGTATTCGATCCCTCGAGGCCCCTGGCTTGTATTATGATGCTTGTATGACTTATTTATATTTTAGAGTTGTGTTGTGATATCTTCCCGTGAGTCCCTGATCTTGATCGTACACATTTGCGTGCATGATTAGTGTACGATTGAATCGGGGGCGTCACACATGTGGCATCGGTGGGTAATATTTTGCAACTTTAAGGTGCAGCTTTGATTGATGATGTACCTCCAGAAGCAATAGCCCTTTATTACTAGGTATAGACTTTTCATAAAAGATACTGATTGGCGGATTAAGTTGTTTTGAGCCTGTTTATGACATGGCCTTGCCGCCGCCCCTCACCTTGTGCTCTAAGCGCTAGGCGTTGCAGATCGAGCTCACACCCTGTCGAGCTCTGTAGCAAGTTCGGCTTTTGCCAGTGCGGGCCCGTCTGCCAGCTCATGCGGAACCTGCCCCGGCCCACCAGGTTGGCCGCATTGAAGCCGCCGACATACCTTGTCATATGAGAAGCACTTGCACTCTGGCTTCTCTTACGGTGACGACTCCACCTTTGGCGTCGCACGCGCCCTCGGCTACATCTGCGGGCGCGAGGGCCTATGGAGATGGAGAGGTAGAGGGAGCAATTTCTTAAACCGTCGTGCTCCGCGGGTACAATGGCTGCCATTAGGAGAGGGAAATGAGCAACTTCTTAAACGGCCGCTGCTTCGTGGCTACAATGGTGGCCCGGGGTGGGGTAGACAAGCCTGCAGGTGTGGCACACATGCATGACAACTTATGACCCCATAATTTGACACTTCTCTTTGGCTATTTCGAGAGGTTTGTTGAAAGGGTTTTGCCGATTTTCGCCTTTTAACTAAGGATGACCTTTCAAAATCAAAGAAACCTTATTCTTTTATGCACGAAAGCCCAAGATGATGCCGGTGCTTTGGAGATGGAGATCAAAAGCCACAAGATGATAATGGTCATTCCATGTCACATATTTTGATTGCATGTGATGTTTATCTTTTATGCATCTTATTTTGCTTAGGATGACAGTAGCATTATAAGATGACCCTTCACTTAATTTCAGGATAAATGTGTTCTCCCTAAGTATGCACCATTGTGAAAGTCCGTCATTTTGAAGCACCTCATGATGATCGGGTGTGATAGACTCTTCGTTTGCATACAATGGGTGTAAGCCAGTTTTACACATGCGGAATACTTGGGTTAAACTTAAAGAGCCTAGCATGTACAGACATGGCATCGGAACACAGGAGACCGAAAGGTCAAACATGAGTCATATAGTAGATATGATCAAAATGGATATGTTCACCATTGATGACTACTCCATCTCACTGATGATCGGAAATGGGTTAGTTGATATGGATCATGTAATACTTAGACAACTTGAGGGATGTTGATTTAAGTGGGAGTTCACTTGTAATTTGATTAACTGAACCAATTATCATGAACTTAGTCTTATTGTGTTTGCAAATTATATTGTAGATCAATAGCTCGCGCTTTAGCTCCTTATTTTAATACGTTCCTAGAGAAAGGCAAAGTTGAAAGATATTGTAAGCAATTATGCGGACTAGGTCCATAGTCTGAGGACTATCCTCACTGTTGCACATAAGGCTTTTGTCCTTAATGCACAGCTTGGTGTGCCAACCCCTCTAGCATCGGTTATGGATGTTGTGAACGTCTGGCGGGCATGTTCTGATGACTACTCGATGACGTCCCTTGTCATCTTGATCCAGCAAAGGAGTCGAGGAAGTAGATGAGTTCCATCAGCATGATGGCGTGGTGATGGTGATGGTGATGTGATCCGTGCAGGGCTTCACCTAAGCACTGCGAGAATATGACCGGGGGTGTAAACTGTGGAGGGGGGGCGCCGCACATGGCTAACAGTTGATATTGTGTGTTCTAGGTGCCCCCTCCCCATGTATATATAGGTGGGAGGGGGAGGGGAGTAGCAAGGGTGCGCCCCAAGTAGAAGGAATCCTACTTGGGGTCCTCCCCAATTCGGCCCCCCTTCCATATTTGCCGGAGGGGGAAAAGGGAAGAGGAAGGAGAGAAGGAAAGGGGGCGAATCCCCTCTTCCCCTTCTCCCACTCGGACTCCTTCCTTGGGAGGGGGGGCGCCACCCCCTGTGGACTGGTGTGCTCCCCTATTATGGCTCATATGGCCCATATCTTTCCCCCCGGGGGTTCCGGTAACCCCTCTAGTACTCCGATATGTACCCGGTACACTCCGGAACACTTCTGGTGTCCGAATACTATCATCCTATATATCAATATTTACCTCTCGACCCTTTCGAGACTCCTCGTCATGTCTGCGATCTCATCCGGGACTCGGAACAACATTTGGTCACCAAATCACATAACTCATATAATACAATATCGTCATCGAATGTTAAGCATGCGGACCCTACGGGTTCGATAACTATGTAGACATGACCGAGACACCTCTCCAGTCAATAACCAATAGCAGAACCTGGATGGTCATATTGGCTCCCACATATTCTATGAAGATCTTTATCGGTCGAACCGTTATGACAACATACGTTATTCCCTTTGTCCATTGGTATGTTACTTGCTCGAGATTCGATCATCGGTATCTTCATACCTAGTTCAATCTCGTTACCGGCAAGTCTCTTTACTTGTTCCGTAATACATCATCCTACAACTAAATCATTAGTCACTTTGCTTGCAAGGCTTCTTATGATATGTATTACCGAGAGGGCCCAGACATTCCTCTCCGATACTGGAGTGACAAATCCTAATCTCGATTTATGCCAACCCAAGAAACACCTTCGGAGATACCTGTAGAGCATCTTTATAATCACCCAGTTAAGTTGTGACATTTGATAGCACACAAGGCATTCCTCCGGTATCCGGGAGTGGCATAATCTCATAGTCGAAGGAATATGTATTTGACATGAAGAAAGCAATAGCAATAAAATATAATGATCAATATGCTATGCTAACGGTTGGGTCTTGTCCATCATATCATTCTCCTAATGATCTGATCTCGTTTATCAAATGACAACACTTGTCTATGGTTAGGAAACTTGACCATCTTTGATTAACGAGCTAGTCTAGTAGAGGCTTACTAGGGACACGACCCATCTGTCTCCTAGGTGGTCGCAACCTGCCATGTCGCTCCGCCACAAAGTAACAATCAAGGAGCTGCCGGGAAACTAGGCCCACCACTACCTGGGTGGAACCACCTGCCATGAAGTATGACATGCTGGTAAGCAGTATGACTATTATCGCCCACAACTCTTTGTGTTCTACTCGTGCGTATAACATCTATGCATAGACCTGGCTCGGATGCCACTGTTGGGGAACGCAGTAATTTCAAAAAAATTCCTACGATCACGCAAGATCTATCTGGTGATGCATAACAACAAGAGGGGAGAGTGTATCCACGTACCCTCATAGACCAAAAGTGGAAGCGTTAAGTAACACAGTTGATGTAGTCGAACGTCTTCGCGATCCAACCGATCAAGTACCGAACGCACGACACCTCCGCGATCTGCACACATTCAGCTCGGTGACGTCCCTCGAACTCTAGATCCAGCTGACGCCAAGGGAGAGTTCCGTAAGCACGTTGGCGTGGTGACGGTGATGATGAAGTTACTGACGCAGGGCTTTGCCTAAGCACTACGACGAAATGACTGAGGTGGAAATCTATGGAGGGGGGCACCGCACACGGCTAAAAGATCAACTTGATCAACTTGTGTGTCTATGGGGTGCCCCCTGGCCACGTATATAATGGAGGGGAGGGAAGAGGTGGCCGGCCCAAGGGGGGCGCACCAGGTGTGGGAAATCCTACTAGGACTCACCAGTCCAAGTAGTTCCCCTCCTCTTTCCTATTCCTAGTAGGATAAGGAGGGAAGGAGGAAGAGGGGAGAAGGAAGGAGGGGGGCGCCGCCCCCTCCTGGTACAATTTGGACCAGCCCATGGGGGGCATGCAGCCACCCCTTGAGGCCCTTCTCTCCTTCCCGTATGGCCTATTAGGGCCCAATACTTCCCCCGGCGAATTCCCGTAACTCTCCGGTACTCCGAAAAATACCCAAATCACTCGGAACCTTTCCGATGTCCGAATATAGCCTTCCAATATATCGATCTTTATGTCTCGACCATTTCGAGGCTCCTCGTCATGTATGTGATCTCATCCTGGACTCTGAACAAACTTTGATCATCAAAAACACATAACTCATAATACAAATCGTCATCGAACATTAAGCGTGCGGACCCTACGGGTTCAAGAACTATGTAGACATGACCGAGACACATCTCCGGTCAATAACCAATAGCGTAACCTGGATTCTCATATTGGCTCCTACATATTCTACGAAGATCTTTATCGGTCAAACCGCATAACAACATACGTTGTTCCCTTTGTCATCGGTATGTTACTTGCCCGAGATTCGATTGTCGGCATCATCATACCTAGTTCAATTTCATTATCGACAAATCTCTTTACTCATTCTGTAATGCTTCATCCCGCAACTAACTCATTATGCACATTGCTTGAAAGGCTTATAGTGATGAGCATTACCGAGAGGGCCTAGAGATACCTCTCTGAAACACGGAGTGACAAATCCTAATCTTGATCTATGCCAACCCAACAAACACCTTCGGAGACACCTGTAGAGCATCTTTATAATCACCCAGTTACATTGTGAAATTTGATAGCACACAAGGTGTTCCTCCGGTATTCAGGAGTTGCATAATATCATAGTCTGAGGAACATGTATAAGTCGAAGCAGTAGCAACGAAACTGTAACAATCATAATGCTAAGCTAATGGATGGGTCTTGTCCATCACATCATTCTCCTAATGATGTGATCCCATTCATCAAATGACAACACATGTCTATGGTCAGGAAACATAACCATCTTTGATTAACGAGCTAGTCAAGTAGAGGCATACTAGGGACAATATGTTTTGTCTATGTATTCACACATGTACTAAGTTTCCGGTTAATACAATTCTAGCATGAATAATAAACATTTATCATGAAATAAGGAAATAAATAATAACTTTATTATTGCCTCTAGGGCATATTTCCTTCACTAGCAACCTATGCTAAGCATGTAGGATTGCAGGTAAAGGTAACAACAGAAGTAACACGGATAGGTATGCATCAGAATAGGTTCAATCGAAAGCAGTAACAGCTACACTATGCTAATGCAAGCAGTAGAGGGAGAGAGTAGGCGATATCGAGATGAACAAGGAGAGTTTTCTTGCCTGGAAGCTTGGCAGAGAAGGACGGGTCGTCAACACCATAGTCGATCGAGGCAGCAGCGGCGTCAGTCTCATAGTCTACCGGAGAGAAGAGGGGGAAGAAAAATTAATACAATGCAAACAGATGCATGACAATGCATGACATGACATATAATGGTGCTAGGTGTGCTCTAACGCGGTACTACACGATACTGGTGAAGGGGGAATCATCCGAGGAAGTATTCCTGGTGTTAGGCATTTTTGAATAGATAAAATGGAGGGGGACGGCTGCATGTTCGCTATGCCAGGTACGTGTGGCGGACGAATGGACTGTGTATTAATATTCGTCTCGTCGTTCTGAGCGACTTTCGTGTATAAAGTATTTTCATCCGAGTTACAGATTATTTTATATTAGTTTTCAAAGTTTTAATTCATTTCCTGAAATTATTTTAATTTGAAAATGAATTTATTGCATGAGCCTGATGTCATCCTGACGTCAGCAGCCAACCCAGCTAGTCCAGGTCAAACCTGACGGCTGGGTCCCACCTGTCATACACAGTGGACTACTCACAGTTCAATCTAATCTAATTTTGCTAATTAAGCAAATGTGCGCACTAGTCGGTGACTAATTAGCCTATATTAATTAAATTAACTAATTTAATTAGTTTATTGGGTGGGGCCACTGGTCAGCTGCTGGGATCGGCCCAGTCAGCAAGCTGACCATAGTCAACTGGGCCAATCGGGCCCCTGAGGTCACCAGGTAGTGACCCAGATGGGCCCTAGCAACAGGCCACGTCGGCGAGCGGCGGAGGTTCACCGCCGGCAACCGAATACACAGCGGAGGTGTGCGGACCTCGCCGGAATCATGCCACGGTGCATGTAAGGGGGCGCGGGTGGGTTCTTTTGAACGCCCGCGCCATGGCGCATTGAACGGAGGCAGTGGCTTGGCCGGAGGAGGACCGCAGCGTCGGCGGAGACAAGCGGGGCGGACGACGGGGCTCGGGCAAGCTCGAAGGCAGGGCTGCAGGGCATGGTTCGTCGTGGTCCTGGGTGTGTTTGAACGCATGCAACAGCGCGTCAAGTGGCGGTGGTCGGAGTGGAGCGGTGCGTTGAGGTCGGGCAATGACCGGAATCGTAGCTCAACGGGGACGGAGCTAGGGGCTTGAGGAGTTGCACTGGAGAGTGCTACGGTCGTACTAGTGCAGGGAGCACGGTTACGTGGTCGGACGCGAGCCGCGTGTGCGATGACCGCGACGGCGAGCTTGACGGCGGAGCTGTAGCTCGACAATGGTGGTGCGTCACACACGACTAGCTACGACATGGAAACGAAGTAAGGATGGGGAGAATAAGGGGGTGGCACTCATCGAGCGGCACACGAAAGGCCTGCGGGGAGCAAGAGCGCAAAGGCGAGGCGGAACCCTATGCGGTGGAGCTCGGTGTTCGGAGGTTGAAGACGAGCTCATCCACGACGCTGCGAAGGTGCTGTGCTCAAACCGACGGTCGGGGATGACGAGGTGGGCGATGAGGGAGCTCGGTGATATGTTGGCGCGGTGCGGGGAGGACGGTGGCCATGGCTACGTGACGCCCACAGCCATGGGAGCGCTCGGATGGGGCCGATATGAGGAGAGAGGGGAGGCGGAGATCTGGGAGGAGAGCGAGGGTGAGTGGGAGAGGGAACCGAGGAGCCATGACGCTGGCGGCCTTATCCCACCGGTGGAGACGGTAAGGGGACTGTGATGGGGACGCTCCCCTATTCATGGCGCAGTCGGAGGAACAAGGCACGTGGAAAGGAGACGACAAGGAGGAATGGGGGAGTGGGCCTGCTCGGTTGGGCTGGCCGGCTGGGCCATTTGGCCCAGTTGGCCGGGGGGTCCTTTTCTTTCTCTTCCTATTTTATTTCTCTCTTTACTTTTTGTTTATCTTTCTTTTACTGTTTTATATTGTATTTTAGTTTTGTAAAATACAAAAATGATCCCTAAATGAGTATTACCACTAAACCCACTACCACAAAAAGTCTAACCCCCAGATAAAATAGTTGAACATTTTATTAATTATAAAAAACATTTAAATATTTGTTTTTGCTACTATTTTATTCACCTTAGAGTATTTAAACATTTTATGAAAGTTGGGTTTCTTCACGACAATTACCTATGCATTATTTGGCACAACCCGAACATTTTAGTTTTAAAGTTTGAAAACTTTTGATGTTTCCCTTTAATTCAATTTTGAATTTGAATCGGTTTTGAACTAATGCGAGATTATCAACAGCAACCGAGGTGACGTGGTATCATTATCAGAGGTTCACTGTAGCTTAATTATCTAGGCGTTACAGCGTATTTACAAGATTGTGCTTATTGGCCCTTGCGTGGCGGTCCACGTGTGGCTGCTAGCGCGCAAAGGCGAAGACGACGCTCGATCGGGTGAGAACCCAAGCTCATTCATAGCCTCGCTTCACCCCCTCCCTTGCTCCTCTCTTGGCTCCTTCTTCCTCCTGTCCCAAACCATCCAGGGCCTACATACTGCCGCCGATCACCTCTCCCCCAATCTTGGTGCCGCCTCCACCCTCTCTCCATATATAGGCACCCACCGCTACCGTATATCTCCTTCTCGATAAGGTCAGGTGGAGGCCAGATCCGCCACGCAAGGTCAGGTGGAGGCCATATCCGCCACGCCATGGAGACCGAGCGCAGACACTGCTACCTCTTGAGCTTGCATTTGTTTTTTCCTTGAAGAGGAAAGGGTGATGCAACAAACTAGAGTAAGTATTCCCCTTAGTTTGGGAACCAAGGTATCAATCCAGTAGGAGATAACGCACAAGTCACCGAATACCTACACAAACAATCGAACAAACTAGCACCCAATGCGATAAAGGGGTTGTCAAGAGATCGATAAACGATAAAGTAAATATTTTTGGTATTTTTGGTTTATAGATCGGAAAGTAAAAGATTGCAAAATAGTAAATCGGAAACTAATATGATGGAAAAGAGACCAGGGGGCATAGGTTTCACTAGTGGCTTCTCTCAAGATAGCAAATAGTATGGTGGGTGAACAAATTACTGCCAAGCAATTGATAGAAGAGCGCATAATTATGACGATATCCAAGGCAATGATCATGAACATACGCATCACGTTCGTGTCAAGTAGACCGAAACGATTCTGCATCTACTACTATTATTGCACACATCGACCGCTATCCAGCATGCATCTAGAGTATTAAGTTCATAACGAACGGAGTAACACATTAAGTAGGATGACATGCTATAGAGGAATTAACTCAAGCAATATGATGAAAACCCTATCTTTTTATCCTCGATGGCAACAATACAATACGTGCCTTGCTGCCTCTACTGTCATTGGGAAAGGACACCGCAAGATTGAACCCAAAGCTAAGCACTTCTCCCATTGCAAGAAAAACCAATCTAGTAGGCCAAACTAAACCGATAATTCTAAGGGACTTGTAAAGATATCAAATCATGCATAAAAGAATTCAGAGAAGATTCAAATAATATTCATAGATAATCTGATCATAAATCCACAATTCATTGGATCTCGGTAAACACACCGCAAAAGAGTATTACATCAAATAGATCTTCAAGAACATCGAGGAGACACATGGTATTGAGAATCAAAGAGAGAGAAGAAGCCATCAAGCTACTAGCTATAGACCCGTAGGTCTGTGGTAAACTACTCACGCTTCATCGGAAGGGCAAAGGTGTTGATGTAGAAGCCCTCCATGATCGAATCCCCCTCCGACAAGACGCCAAAAAGGTCCCTAGACGGGATCTCACGGGTATAGAAGGTTGCGGCGGTGGAAAAGTGTTTTCGTGGCTCCCCATGATGGTTTGGGGGTATAAGAGTATATATGGGCGAAAGAATTAGGTCAGGAGACCCACGAGGGGCGGACAAGACAGGGGGCCGCCCCTACCCCCCTGGGCGCGCCCACCACCCCTGTGTCCACCTCGTGGCTCCTCCGACTTCATCTCCAAGTCTCCTGGTTTGCTTCTGGTCCAAGAAAGATCATCGTGGAAGTTTTATTCCGTTTGGACTCCGTTTGGTATTCCTTTTCTGCGAAGCTCAAAAACAGGAAAACAGAAACTGGCACTGGGCTCTAGGTTAATAGGTTTGTCCCAAAAATAATATAAAATAGCATATTAATGCATATAAAACATCCAAAACAGATAATATAATAGCATGGAACAATCAAAAATTATAGATACGTTGGAGACGTATCAAGCATCCCCAAGATTAATTCATGCTCGTCCTCGAGTAGGTAAATGATAAAAATAGAATTTTTGATGTGGAATGCTAGCTAACATATTTATCAATGTAATATTCTTTATTGTGGCATGAATGTTTAGATCCGGAAGATTCAAAACAAAAGTTTAATATTGACATAAAAACAATAATACTTCAAGCATAGTAATAAAGCAAGCATGTCTTCTCAAAATAACATGGCCAAAGCAAGGTATCCTTACGAAATCATATAGTCTGGCTATGCTCCATCTTCATCACACAGAATATTTAAATCATGCACAACCCCGATGACAAGCCAAGAAATTGTTCCATACTTTTGATGTTCTCAAACTTTTTCAACTTTCACGCAATACATGAGCGTGAGCCATGGGTATAGCACTATGGTGGAAGAGAATATGGTGGTTGTGGAGAAGACAAAAAGAGGGAGATAGTCTCACATCAACTAGGCGTATCAACGGGCTATGGAGATGCCCATCAATAGATATCAATGTGAGTGAGTAGGGATTGCCATGCAACGGATGCACTAGAGCTATAAGTGTATGAAAGCTCAAAAAGAAACTAAGTGGGTGTGCATCCAACTCGCTTGCTCATGAATACCTAGGGCAATTTGAGGAATCCCATCATTGGAATATTCAAGCCAAGTTCTATAATGAAAAGTTGCCACTAGTATATGAAAGTGATATCATAGGAGACTCTCTATCATGAAAATCATGGTGCTACTTTGAAGCACAAGCGTGGAAAAAGGATAGTAACATTGCCCCTTCTCTCTTTTCTCTTATTTTTTCTTTTTTTGGGCCTTTCTCGTTTTGTTGGCCTCTTGTTTTTTATTTTTTGTCTGGAGTCTCATCCCGACTTGTGGGGGAATCATAGTCTCCATCATCCTTTCCTCATTGGTAAAATCCTCTAATAATGAATATCATCACACTTTTATTTACTTACAACTCAAAAAATTACAACTTGATATTTAGAACAAAATATGACTCTATATGAATGCCTCCGATGGTGTACCTGGATGTGCAATGAATCAAGAGCGACATGTATGAAAGAATTATGAAAGGTGGCTTTGCCACAAATACGACGTCGACTACATGATCATGCAAAGCAATATGACAATGATGATGCGTGTCATAATAAATGGAACGGTGGAAAGTTGGATGGAAATATATCTCCGAATGGCTATGGAAATGCCATAATAGGTAGGTATGGTGGCTGTTTTGAGGAAGGTATATGGTGGGTGTATGGTACCGGCGGAAGTTGTGCGGCACAAGAGAGGCTAGAAATGGTGGAAGGGTGAGAGTGCGTATAATCCATGGACTCAACATTAGTCATAAAGAACTCATATACTTATTGCAAAAATCTATTAGTTATTGAAACAAATTATTATGCGCATGCTCCTAGGTGGATAGATTGGTATGAAAGGACCACGCTCGTCCCCGACCGCCACTCATAAGCAAGACAATTAAAAAGTAAATCATGCTCCGACTTCATCACATAACAATTCACCATACGTGCATGCTACGGGAATCACAAACATCAACACAAGTATTTCTCGAATTCACAACTACTCACTAGCATGACTGTAATATCACCATCTTCATACTCAAAACAATCATAAATAACCAAACTTCTCATAGTATTCAATGCACTTTATATGAAAGTTTTTATTATATCCTTCTTGGATGCCTATCATATTAGGACTAAATTTATAACCAAAGCAAATTACCATGCTATTCTAAAGACTTTAGAAATAATATAAGTGAAGCGTGAGAGTTCATCAATTTCTACAAAATGAAGCCACTACCGTGCTCTAAAAAGATATAAGTGAAGCACTAGAGCAAATTTGCCTAGCTCAAAAGATATAAGTGAAGCACATAGAGTATTCTAATAAATCACGATTCATGTGTGTCTCTCCCAAAAGGTGTGTACAACAAGGATGATCATGACAAACTAAAAATCAAAGACTAAAATCATGAAGAGGCTCCAAGCAAAACACATATCATGTGGTGAATAAAAATATAGCCTCAAGTAAAGTTACCGATACACGAAGACGAAAGAGGGGATGCCATCCGGGGCATCCCCAAGATTAGTTGCTTGGTTGTCCTTGAATATTACCTTATTCCATAGTCCATCAAATCGTTACCCAAAACTTGAAAACTTCACAACACAAAACTCAACAGAAAATCTTATAAGCTCCGTTAGTATAAGAAAATAAATCACCACTTTAAGGTACTGTTGTGAACTCATTCTTTATTTATATTGGTGTAATATATAATGTATTCCAACTTTTTCATGGTTCATACCCCCAGATACTACCCATAGATTCATCAAAATAGGCAAACAACACATAGAAAACAGAATTTGTCAAAAACAGAACAGTCTGTAGTAATCCGTAACTCTCGAATACTTCTGTAACTCCAATTTTTTTGAAAAGTTAGGAAGACCAGGGAAATTTGTGCACCAACCCAGAGCAAAAAGAATCAGATCAAAAGCACGTTGCAATAAAATCCTGGAAATTATTTACTGGGCACAAAAGTTTCTGTTTTTCAACAGGATCAACACAACTATCACCGTAAGCTATCCTAAAGGTTTAACTTGGCACAAACACTAATTAAAACACAAAACCACATCTAACCAGAGGCTAGATGAATTATTTAATACTAAACAGGAACCAAAAGCAAAGAACAAAAATAAAATTGGGTTGCCTCCCAACAAGCGTTATTGTTTAACGCCCTTAGCTAGGCATAAAACACGAATAGATCTAGGTATTGTCATAATAATGATAAGGCAAATCTCGAAAGCTCATCTCATACTCTATGTTCAGCAGCAAGTTTTCTTTGTGGCAAGCAAAAGTAATCAAAAGAGATAAATTTAATGGGATAAAAATCCCCAAGATCAAGCTTGGGAGGAATTGATTCCTCCTTTGGCCCTCCATATTGTATAACCAACTCATCATTGTAAGCATTCTTTTGGCAAAAAGTCATGAGCTTTTGTTCAAGAGAGAAACCCAACCTGTTGTTCTGAATAGCCAAATCATCATTAAGCTCAGAAATCCTATCAACTAGAACATCGGTAGGGACCCTCTTTCTTAAATTTTCATTATAAGCAACATGATCTAGGGATCGTAAACACATTATCTCCTCTTGGTTAAAGAGAATTGCCTCTATAGGAGGACGACCACGTCTACCTTATAATGCGCAAAAATTTCACTTGCTTCTTTTATTATAAATCTAAACTCATGTGCTAGAAAGATGGTAGCTGCGCACTTAATAGAAAAATGCTCAGCATTAGAAAACTCTAGAAAAATGCTTTGTATGGATGGATGCATGTGAACAAATTGTCTTTCAAGTTCAACCACGAGCAAAGATATAGCATCCGCAAGACTACTAGTTTTATGGAGAATAGATCCACCCATCGTGGGTAAAGCATCGGCACAAGTAAAGAAATCTTGAATAACCCCTTTTCCAATAATATTGCCGCTACCAAGCTTTTTAGTGTGCAAAATAGTAGATTCTTCATGAGGATTAGTATTAGCAAAAGCATCAAAGTTTCCCTCATTGTTGCTACTATCTTTTTTAGCGATAACCTCCTCAGATTGAGACATGACGGCAACAGACCAATCTAGCGATCTTAGCAAACCGAAAGCAAACAAAGAAGACAAATAGAAGAGGGGCAAAGAAAAAGGCGAATCTTTCAAAAATCATTTTACAAGTGGGGGAGAGGAAAACAAGAGGCGAATGGCAAATAATGTAATGCAAGAGATGAGAGTTTATGATGGGTACTTGGTATGGCTTGACTTGGTGTAGATCTCCCCCGCAACGGTGCCTGAAATTCTTCTTGCTACCTCTTGAGCTTGCGTTGGTTATTCCCTTGAAGAGGAAAGGGTGATGCAGCAAAGTAGAGTAAGTATTTCCCTCAGTTTGAGAACCAAGGTATCAATCCATTAGGAGACAACGCACAAGTCACTGAATACGTGCACAAACAATAGAACAAACTTGCACCCAATGCGATAAAGGGGTTGTCAATCCCTGCACGGTTACTTGCAAAAGTGAGATCTGATAGAGATAGATAAACAATAAAGTAAATATTGTTGGTATTTTTGGTTTATAGATAGGAAAGTGAAAGATTGCAAAATAGTAGATCGGAAACTAATATGATGGAAAAGAGAACTTATATGATGGAAAAGAGACCCGGGGGCCATAGGTTTCACTAGTGGCTTCTCTAAAGATAGCAAATAGTACGGTGGGTGAACAAATTACTGCCAAGCAATTGATAGAAGAGCACATAATTATGACGATATCTAAGGCAATGATCATGACCATAGGCATCACGTCCGTGTCAAGTAGACCAAAATGATTATGCGTCTACTACTATTACTCCACACATCGACCGCTATCCAGCATGCATCTAGAGTATTAAGTTCATAAAGAACGGAGTAACGCATTAAGTAAGATGACATGATTTAGAGGAATTAACACAAGCAATATGATGAAAACCCATTCTTTTTATCCTCGATGGCAACAATACAATACGTGCCTTGCTGCCCCTACTGTCACTGGGAAAGGACACCGTAAGATTGAACCCAAAGCTAAGCACTTCTCCCATTGTAAGAAAACCAATCTAGTAGGCCAAACTAAATCATAATTTGAAGAGACTTGCAAAGATATCAGATAATGCATAAAAGATTTCAAAGAAGATTCAAATAATATTCATAGATAATCTGATCATAAATCCACAATTCATTGGATCTGGGAAAACACACCGCAAAAGAGTATTACATCAAATAGATTTCCAAGAACATCGAGGAGAACATGGTACTGAGAATCAAAGAGAGAGAACAAGCCATCTAGCTACTAGCTATGGACCCGTAGGTCTATGGTAAACTACTCATGCTTCATCGGAAGGGCAATGGTGTTGATTTAGAAGCCCTCCATGATCGAATCCCCCTCCGGCAGGACGCCGGAAAAGGTCCATGGATGGGATCTCACGGGTACAGAAGGTTGCGGCGGTGGAAATGTGTTTTCGTGGCTCCCCCTGATGGTTTTGGGGTATAAGAGTATATATGGGCGAAAGAATTAGGTCAGGAACCCATGAGGGGCCCACAAGATAGGGGCGCGCCCTCCACCCTTGTGGTCGCCTCGTGGCTCCTCCGACTTCATCTCCAAGTCTCCTGGTTTGCTTCTGGTCTAATAAAGACCATCACGAAAGTTTTATTCCATTTGGTATTCCTTTTCTGCGAAACTCAAAAATAGGTCAAAAACAAAAAACTGGCACTGGGCTCTAGGTTAGTAGGTTAGTCCCAAAAATAATATAAAATAGCATATTAATGCATATAAAACATCCAAAACAGAAAATATAATGGCATGGAACAATCAAAAATTATAGATACGTTGGAGACGTATCAGGCACAGGCCGGCGGTGGATCTGCTGCTCGCCTCCTCTCTCCTCCGACGGTGGTATGGTAGGAATCACATCCCTCCTCCTCCTCTTCTTCTTTCCCCCTCTGACCGCCGTCTCATCTCTTCCCTATAGATAGGTTTGTAGACAATAGGTGCAGCGGCTGGACTGCCACAAGAAAGGAAGCTCGCCCCTGGTTTGCTTCTTCTTCTCCACCAGTGGTTAAGGAGAGGAGAGGAGCTCACGCCATGGAAGGTACACTCCCCTCTCCTCTCTCTCTCTCTCTCTCTCTCTCTGTCTCTCTGTACCATTTGGTTGCTTAATTTTTTTCTTCCAATCCAAACAGGAGCATCTAATGCATGTGTGCGTGTGTATAGTTTGGGATGCCCTCGCCAAGAAAGATGGATGCATTAGGGGATTGGTTGATGATTTCTTCTCTCTTTTATCTTCGTCTCAGCATCTGGTGCGTGCCAAAGTAGTTCTTTTTTGGGGTTCAGTTTATATGTGTGTGCAATCAGGGAGATGTATGTATGTATGTATGGATGGATGGATGCGCTGCTTACCACTGGAAGGAATAAACTTCCTTCCTTACTAAATTTGATCAATGAATGAACCTTCCTCTAGATCAAGCAGAGAATGAATGAATTTGCAACTTCTCATTAAAAATTAATTAATGGCCAATGCTACGTCTTGAGCTAGCGTTGGTTTTCCCCGAAGAGGAGAGGGTGATGCAGCAAGTGTAGCGTAAGTATTTCCCTCAGTTTTGAGAACCAAGGTATCAATCCAGTAGGAGGCTCCCCAAAAGTCCCACGCACCTACACAAACAAACTGAGAACTCGCAACCAACACAATAAAGGGGTTGTCAATCCCTTCACGGCCACTTACGAAAGTGAGATCTGATAGAGATAGTATGATAAGATAAATATTTTTTTGATATTTTATAGTATAGATGCAAAAAGTAAAGATGCAAATAAAAGTAGATTGAAAGAAAATATAATAAGAGATAGACCCGGGGGCCATAGGTTTCACTAGAGGCTTCTCTCGAGATAGCATAAGTATTACGTTGGGTGAACAAGTTACTGTCGAGCAATTGATAGAAAAGCGCATAGTTATGAGATTATCTAGGCATGATCATGTATGTAGGACTCACGTCCATAACAAGTAGACCGAGTCCTGCCTGCATCTACTACTATTACTCCACACATCGACCGACTCCTGCCTGCATCTAGAATATTAAGTTCATAAGAACAGAGAAACACATTAAGCAAGATGACATGATGTAGAGGGATAAACTCATGCAATATGATATAAACCCCATCTTATTATCCTCGATGGCAACAATACAATACGTGTCTTGCAACCCTTTGTGTCACTGGGTAAGAGCACCGCAAGATTGAACCCAAAGCTAAGCACTTCTCCCATGGCAAGAAAGACCAATCTAGTAGGCCAAACCAAACTGATAATTCGAAGAGACTTGCAAAGATAACTCAATCATACATAAAAGAATTCAAAGAAGATTCAATTATTATCCATAGATAAATCTGATCATAAACCCACAATTCATCGTATCTCGACAAACACACCGCAAAAAGAGATTACATTGAATAGATCTCCACAAGAGAGGGGGAGAACATTGTATTGAGATCCAAAAAGAGAGAAGAAGCCATCTTGCTAATAACTATGGACCCGTAGGTCTGTGGTAAACTACTCACAACTCATCGGAGGGGCAAGGATGTTGATGTAGAAGCCCTCCATGGTCGATTCCCCCTCCAGCAGAGTGCCGGCGAAGGCTCCAAGATGGGATCTCGCGGATACAGAAGGTTACGGTGGTGGAAATTGTGTTTCGTGGTGCTCCTGGATGTTTTCGGGGTCCGTAGGTATATATAGGAGGAAGAAGTACGTCGGTGGACGCCCCGAGGGTCCCACGAGACAGGGGGCACGCCCTACAGGGGGGCGGCCCCCTATCTCGTGGGGTCCTCGGGAGCTTCTTGACTTGCACTCCAGGCTCTCCGGATCACGTTCGTTCCAAAAATCACGCTCCCGAAGGTTTCATTCCGTTTGGACTCCGTTTTATATTCCTTTTCTTCGAAATACTGAAATAGACAAAAAAACAGCAATACGGGTTGGGCCTCCGGTTAGTAGGTTAGTCCCAAAAATGATATAAATATGTAAAATAAAGCTCATAAACATCCAAAAGGGGTAATATAATAGCATGGAACAATCAAAAATTATAGATACGTTGGAGACGTATCAAGCATCCCCAAGCTTAATTCCTGCTCGTCCTCGAGTAGGTAAATGATAAAAAAGAAATTTTTGATGTGGAATGCTACCTAGCATAATTCATAATGTAATTTTATTTATTGTGGCATGAATGTTCAGATCCAAATGATTCAAAATAAAAGCTTATAAAACATAAAAATAATAATGCTTCAAAGCATACTAACAAATAATCATGTCCTATCAAAATAACATAGCCAAAGAAAGCTTATCCCTACAAAATCATATAGTTAGGACATGCTTTATTTTCATTACACAAAATACTCCCATCATGCACAACCCCGATGACGAGCCGAGCAATTGGTTCATACTTTTTAACGTGCTTCAACTTTTTCAACTCTTACGCAATACATGAGGGAAGCCATAGACATAGCACTATGGTGGTATATAGTGGTTGTGAGGACAAAAAGGGAGAAGATAGTCTCACATCAACTAGGCGTATTAACGGGCTATAAGGAGATGCCCATGAATAGATATCAATGTGAGTGAGTAGGGATTGCGATGCAACAGATGCACTAGAGCTATAAATATATGAAAGCTCAACGAAAGAAACTAAGTGGGTGTGCATCCAACTTGCTTGCTCACGAAGACCTAGGGCATTTTGAGGAAGCCCATCATTGGAATATACAAGCCAAGTTCTATAATGAAAAATTCCCACTAGTATATGAAAGTGACAACATATGAGACTCTCTATCATGAAGATCATGGTGCTACTTTGAAGCACAAGTGTGGGAAAAGAGATAGTAGCATTATCCCTTCTCTCTTTTTCTTTCATTTTATTATTTTTTCTCTTTTTTCTTTCTTTCTTTTTCTTTTTTTTCTTTGGCCTTTTTTTTTTCTTTTTGGCCTTTCTCAATTTTTTTTCTTTTCTCATTTTTTTCTTTCTTTTTGTAAAGTCCGAAGTCTCATCCCTACTTGTGGGGGAATCATAGCCTTCATCATCCTTTCCTCACTAGGACAATGCTCTAATAATGAATATCGTCACACTTTTATGAATTTACAACTCAAGAATTACAACTCAAAGTTAGAACAAGATATGACTCTATATGAATGCCTCCGGTGGTGTACCGGGATATGCAATGAATCAAGAGCGACATGTATGAAAATTATGAAGGTG
Source organism: Triticum dicoccoides (assembly GCF_002162155.2). Classification (NCBI taxonomy): domain Eukaryota; kingdom Viridiplantae; phylum Streptophyta; class Magnoliopsida; order Poales; family Poaceae; genus Triticum; species Triticum dicoccoides. The sequence continues at coordinate 615,424,680 of NC_041383.1, forward strand.
GCCTTGCCACAAATACAATGTCAACTACATGATCATGCAAAGAGCAATATGACAATGATGGAATGTGTCATAATAAACGGAATGGTGGAAAGTTGCATGGCAATATATCTCGGAATGGCTATGGAAATGCCATAACAGGTAGGTATGGTGGCTGTTTTGAGGAAGGTAAATAAAGGGTTCAATACCGACGAGAGTTGCGCGGTAATAATAAAGGCTAGCAAAGTAAAAGGATAAGTGTGCATATGTCCATGGACTCACATTAGTCAAAAAAGAACTCATATACTTATTGCAAAATTCTACTTCGCCCTCGAAGCAAAGTACTACTACGCATGCCCCAAGAGGGATAGATTGGTAGGAAAAATTCCATCGCTCATCCCCGACTGCCACCCATAAGGAACACACTCAAAAGAGTACCTCATGCAACAAATATGTCACACAACTTTTACCATACGTGCATGCTACGGGACTTGCCAACTTCAAAAAAAGTATTTCTCAATTTCATAATTACCCACTAGCATGACCCTAACATTACTACCTTTATATATTCAAAACAATTATCAAGCATCAAGTTGATCATAGCATCCAATTCTTTTTCTATGATAGTTTTTATTATACCCAACTTGGTTGCTCATCATTCTAAGACCAACTTTGTAACCATAGCAAATACCATGCTGTTCTAAAAGACTCTCAAAATAATATAAGTGAAGCATGAGAGACTAGCAATTTCTTCAAAATTATTCCACCGCCTTGCTCTGAAAGATATAAGTGAAGCACTAGAGCATAAACTATCAAGCTCAAAAGATATAAGTGAAACACATAGAGTATTCTAGCAAATTCTAATCAAATAGGCTTCTCCCAAAGGTGTGTACGGCAAGGATGACTGTGGTAAACTAAAAAGCAAAGACTAATATAATACACGACGCTCCAAGCAAAACACATATCATGTGGCGAATAAAAATATAGCTCCAAGTAAAGTTACCAATGAACGAAGACGAAATAGGGGATGCCTTCCCGGGGCATCCCCAAGCTTAGGATTTTGGCTATCCTTGAATATCTTGGGGTGCCATGGGAATCCCCAAGCTTAGGCTCTTGCCACTCCTTATTCCATAGTCCATAAAAGCTTTACCCAAAACTTGAAAACTTCACAACACAAAACTCAATAGGAAATCTTATAAGCTCCGTTAGTGAAAGAAAACAAAACCACGACATAAGGTACTGCCATGAACTAATTATTTATTTATTTTGGTGTTTAACCTACTGTATTCCAACTTCCTTATGGTTTATAAACTAATTTACTAGCCATAGATGCATTGAAATAAGCAAACAACACACGAAAAACAGAATCTGTCAAAAACAGAACAGTCTGTAGCAATCTGTAACTAACACAAACTTCTGGAACTCTAAAAATCCTACCAAAATAGGAAGTACTGTAAAATTTGTTTATTGATCAGCATCAAAATGAATCAATGCAAAATCACGTTTCTGTGATTTATTGAATTTTTTCTCGTGAGCTCCAAGTTTCTGTTTTTCAGTAGAATCAAATCAACTATCATCATAGATTACCCTATAGGTTCTACTTGGCACAAACACTAATTAAAAGATAAAAATGCATCTAAACAGAGAGTAGATGCAAGATTTATTACTAAACAGTAGGAAAAGAAACATAAAGAAAATTGGGTTACCTCCCAACTAGCGCTATCGTTTAACGCCCCTAGCTAGGCATAAAAGCGAAGATAGATCTAACGAGTGCCATCTTTGGCACTAAATTCATAAGTAGCACGCATGATAGATCCATAAGGTAATTTGACTTTCTTTCTTGGAAAGTTCTCCATGCCTTTCTTTAAGGGAAATTGGAATCTAATGTTCCCTTCCTTCATATCAATAATCGCACCAATCGTTCTAAGGAAAGGTCTACCAAGAATAATAGGGCAAGAAAGATTGCAATCTATATCAAGAACGATAAAATCTACGGGCACCAAATTTCTATTTGAAACAATAAGAACATCATTGATCCTTCCCATAGGCTTTTAATGGTGGAATCCGCAAGGTGCAAATTTATAGAGCAATCTTCAAGATCATGGAAACCTAGAATATCACATAAAGTTTTCGGAATCGTGGAAACACTAGCACCCAAATCATACAAAACAAAACACTCATAATCTTTAATTCTAATCTTTATAGTAGATTCCCACTCATCATTAAGTTTTCTAGGTATAGAAACTTCCAAATTAATTTTTTCATCATAAGATTGCATCAAGGCATCAACAATATGTTTGGTAAAAGCTTTGTTTTGACTATAAGCATGAGGAGAATTAACAACGGATTGCAACAAGGAGATACAACCTTTTAAAGAGCAATCATCATAGTCAAATTCCTTGAATCCGAGATAGTGGGTTCAACATTATTAGAAGTTGAGGATTCTCCAATCTCACTCTTACCAAATTTAGCATTAAGATCTAAAGATTCCGAATTCTTGGGACGCCTTTTAGGCAAAGTTGATTCATCATCAGTCCCATAATTATAAAAATTCATATTGCAAAACATAGATCTAATAGGAGACGCATCAATAACTTTAAGATCCTCATCATTATTTTCACGGAAACTAGAAGAACACACTTTTATAAAGCTTTCTTTTTTAGCACGCAATCTAGCGGTTCTTTCCTTGCACTCGTCAATGGAAATTCTCATTACTTTGAGAGACTCATTGATATCATGCTTAGGAGGGGAAGATATAATTTTAAGAGAATCAACTTCAAGCGAAAGTCTATCAACGTTCCTAGCCAAATCATCAACTTTGAGCAATTTTTCTTCAAGCAAAGCATTAAAATTCTTTTGAGAAATCATGAATTCTTTCACACTATTCTCAAAATTAGAGGGCATCTTATTAAAATTACCATAAGAATTATTGTAGGAATTTCCATAATTATTAGAGGAATTACTAGGGAACAGTCTAGCATTAAAGTTTGCTCTATAGGCATTGTTTCCAAAACTATTCCTACCAACAAAATTCACATCCATAGACTCATTATTATTCTCAATCAAAGAAGACGAAGGCATATCATTAGGATCAAGAGGAGTATTTTTAGTAGCAAACATCTTCATAAGTTCATCCATCTTTCCACTCAAAACATTGATTTCTTCTATAGCATGCACTTTTTACTAGAAGATCTTTCGGTGTGCCATTGAGAATAATTAGCCATAATATTATCAAAAAGTTTTGTAGCATCTCCTAACGTGATTTCCATAAACGTGCCTCCCGCGGCCGAATCTAAAAGATTTCTAGAAGCAAAGTTCAAACCGGCTTAAATTTTTTGTATGATCATCCATAAATTCAAACCATGAGTAGGGCAATTGCGAAGCATCAATTTCATTCTTTACCAAGATTGGGCAACATGCTCATGATTAAGTTCTTTAAAATTCATAATATCGTTCCTAAGAGTGATGATCTTAGCGGGAGGAAAATACTTAGAGATAAAAGCATCTTTGCAGTTGTTCCAAGAATCAATACTATTTTTAGGCAAAGACGAAAACCAAACTTTGGCACGATCTCTAAGTGAAAACGGAAATAACTTCAATTTGACAATATTGTTATCCGTATCTTTCTTCTTTTGCATATCACACAAATCAACAAAATTGTTTAGATGAGTAGCTGCATCTTCACTACGAAGGCCGGCAAATTGATCTTCCATAACGAGATTCATCAAAGCAGCATTGATTTCACAAGACTCAACATCATTAAGAGGAGCAATCGGAGTACTAAGGAAATCATTATTATTGTTATTAGAGAAATCACACAATTTGGTATTATCTTGCGCCATGGCAACAAGTAATCCAACACACAAGCAAGCAAAGAAACGATAAGCGAAAAGAGAGAGGAGATTGGAAAAGAGAGGGCGAATAAAACGGCAAGGGTGAAGTGGGGGAGAGGAAAACGAGAGGCAAATAATGTAAAAGCGAGGGGGATGGGTTTGTGATGGGTACTTGGTATGTCTTGACTTGAGCGAAGACCTCCCCGGCAACGGCGCCAGAAATCCTTCTTGCTACGTCTTGAGCTAGCGTTGGTTTTCCCCGAAGAGGAGAGGGTGATGCAGCAAGTGTAGCGTAAGTATTTCCCTCAGTTTTGAGAACCAAGGTATCAATCCAGTGGGAGGCTCCTCAAAAGTCCCACGCACCTACACAAACAAAGTGAGAACTCGCAACCAACGCAATAAAGGGGTTTTCAATCCCTTCACGGCCACTTACGAAAGTGAGATCTGATAGAGATAGTATGATAAGATAAATATATTTTTGGTATTTTATAATATAGATGCAAAAAGTAAAGATGCAAATAAAAGTAGATTGGAAGCCAATATGATAAGAGATAGACCCAGGGGCCATAGGTTTCACTAGAGGCTTCTCTCGAGATAGCATAAGTATTATGGTGGATGAACAAATTACTGTCGAGCAATTGATAGAAAAGCGCATAGTTATGAGATTATCTAGGCATGATCATGTATATAGGCATCACGTCCATAACAAGTAGACCGACTCCTGCCTGCATCTACTACTATTACTCCACACATCGACCGACTCCTGCCTGCATCTAGAGTATTAAGTTCATAAGAATAGAGCAATGCATTAAGCAAGATGACATGATGTAGAGGGATAAACTCATGCAATATGATATAAACCCCATCTTGTTATCCTCGATGGAAACAATACAATACGTGTCTTGCAACCCTTTCTGTCACTGGGTAGGAGCACCGCAAGATTGAACCCAAAGCTAAGCACTTTTCCCATGGCAAGAAAGACCAATCTAGTAGGCCAAACCAAACTGATAATTCAAAGAGACTTGCAAAGATAACTCAATCATACATAAAAGAATTCAGAGAAGATTGAATTATTATCCATAGATAAATCCGATCATAAACCCGCAATTTTTTGAATCTCGACAAACACACCGCAAAAAGAGATTACATCGAATAGATCTCCACAAGAGAGGGGGAGAACATTGTATTGAGATCCAAAAAGAGAGAAGAACCCATCTAGATAATAACTATGGACCCGTAGGTCTGTGGTAAACTACTCACAACTCATCAGAGGGGCAAGGATGTTGATGTGGAAGCCATCCGTGGTCGATTCCCCCTCTGGCAGAGTGTCGGTGAAGGCTCCAAGATGGGATCTCACAGATACAGAAGGTTACGGCGGTGGAAATTGTGTTTCGTGGTGCTCCTGGATGTTTTCGGGGTCCGTTGGTATATATAGGAGGAAGAAGTACGTCGGTGGATGCCCGAGGGTCCCACGAGACAGGGGGGCACGCCCTACAGGGGGGCGTGACCCCCTATCTCGTGGGGTCCTCGGGAGCTTCTTGACTTGCACTCCAAGCTCTCCGGATCACGTTCATTCCAAAAATCACGCTCCCGAAGGTTTCATTCCGTTTGGACTCCGTTTGATATTCCTTTTCTTCGAAATACTGAAATAGGCAAAAAAACAGCAATACGGGCTAGGCCTCCGGTTAGTAGGTTAGTCCCAAAAATGATATAAATGTGTAGAATAAAGCCCATAAACATCCAAAAGGGTAATATAATAGCATGGAACAATCAAAATTTTTAGATACGTTGGAGACTTATCACCCAACTTCTCTTAGATTTATTATTTTGGTTAATGAATGTTTATATGAATCAATCACACTGCCAACTGGTTTCTTACTCAAGCCTACCTATAGAACTGACTATTGCTTTGCCGCATACGAGTTTGCAAAGGAAAGGGCGCTTCCTGAGGTGACCTCTACCGTGTGACGACAGTGGATGATAGCATTGGCTACAAAACCGCAATGTTGAGGTCCGTTCCTTGCCTCCATGGCCATCGAGCCCAAAGTTATGTATGTCATGTTAGGGAATGTAGTAATTTCAAAAAAAATCCTACGCACACGCAAGATCATGGTGATGCATAGCAACGAGAGGGGAGAGTGTGTCCACGTACCCTCGTACACCGTAAGCAGAAGCGTTAGCACAACGCGGTTGATGTAGTCGTACGTCTTCACGATCCAACCGATCCAAGTACCGAACATACGGCACCTCCGAGTTTAGCACACATTCAGTTCGATGACGTCCCACGAACTCCGATCCAGCAGAGCTTTGCCGGAGAGTTCCGTCAGCAAGACGGCGTGATGACGGTGTTGATGATGCTACCGACGCAGGGCTTCGCGTAAGCACCGCTACGATATTACCGAGGTGGAATATGGTGGAGGGGGCACCACACACGGCTCGGAGAGATCAACAGATCAATTTATGTGTCTAGAGGTGCCCCCTGCCCCTGTATATAAAGGAGTGGAGGAGGGGGGAAGGCCGGCCCTCCTATGGCACGCCCTGGAGGAGTCCTACTCCCACTGGGAGTAGGATTCCCCCCTTCCAAGTAGTAGGAGTAGGAGTCAAGGAAAGGGAAAAGAGAAGAGAAGGAAGGAGGGGGCGCAGCCCCTCCCCCTAGTCCAATTCGGACTAGGCCTTGGGGGCGCGCGCAGCCTCCCCTCTCTCTTTCCCCTAAAACCCAATAAGGCCCATATACTCCCCACCGAATTCCCGTAACTCTCCGGTACTCCAAAAAATACCCGAATCACTCGGAACCTTTCCGATGTCCGAATATAGTCGTCCAATATATCGATCTTTATGTCTCGACCATTTCGAGACTCCTCTTCATGTCCCCGATCTCATTTGGGAGTCCGAACTACCTTCGGTACATCAAAATACATAACTCACAATATAAATCATCACCGAATGTTAAGCGTGCGGACCCTATGGGTTCGAGAACTATGTAGACATGACCGAGACACATCTCCGGTCAATAACCAATAGCGAAACCTGGATGCTCATATTGGTTCCCACATATTCTACGAAGATCTTTATCGGTCAAACCGCATAACAACATATGTTGTTCCCTTTGTCATCGGTATGTTACTTGCGCGAGATTCGATCGTTGGTATCTCAATACCTAGCTCAATCTCGTTACCGGCAAGTCTCTTTACTCGTTCCATAATACATCATCCTGCAACTAACTTATTAGTCACATTGCTTGCAAGGCTTATAGTGATGTGCATTACCGAGAGGGCCCAGAGATACCTCTCCAACAATCGGAGTGACAAATCCTAATCTCGAAATATGCCAACTCAACTTTACCTTCAGAGACACCTGTGGAGCACTGTCGGTGTCAAAACCGGCGGATCTCGGGTAGGGGGTCCCGAACTGTGCGTCTAGGCGGATGGTAATAGGAGACAAGGGACACGATGTCTTACCCAGGTTCGGGCCCTCTTGATGGAGGTAAAACCCTACGTCCTGCTTGATTAATATTGATGATGTGTGTTACAAGAGTGGATCTAACACGAGATCAAGGAGGCTAAACCCTAGAAGCTAGCCTATGGTATGATTGTTGTTCGTCCTATGGACTAAAGCCATCCAGTTTATATAGACACCGGAGAGGGCTAGGGTTACACAGAGTCGGTTACAATGGTAGGAAACCTACATATCCGTATCGCCAAGCTTGCCTTCCACGCCAAGGAAAGTCCCATCCGGACACGGGACGAAGTCTTCAATCTTGTATCTTCATAGTCTTGGAGTCCGGCCGATGATGATAGTTCGGCTATCCGGACACCCCCTAGTTCGGAACTCCCTCAGTAGCCCCTGAACCAGGCTTCAATGACGACGAGTCCAGCGCGCATGTTGTCTTCGGCATTGCAAGGCGGGTTCTTCCTCCGAATAATTTATAGAAGATTGTGAACACTAGGATAGTGTCCGGCTCTGCAAAATAAATTCCACATACCACTGTAGAGAGAATAATATTACACAAGTTCAATCCGCTGACGTATTTTGTGGCATAACGTCACACCACTACCAAGCCTTCAAATTGTTTTTATTGTTCCATCTCAGCGCGTTTAGCGAGGCGGTTTCCTTGGCACGTCTTGTCGAAGCAGAGATCGTGTTCCCCTTATTCCGGGATTCCCATCAATACGGACGTGGGTAACCCAACCACGCCATTGATTGTGACGCTTGGGAGATAAGCGAGTTTTACCAGGCTGGTGGGGACACATGTTTTCGTCCGCCCATATAAGGGGATAAAGATCCAACCCTTTTACCTGCGCCTTCTTCCTCCTTGGCTTATCCATCTCCGCGAACTCGAGCTCCAGCGCCCAGGTCCGCACTTCTCACCTCAACCTTCTCCAACTATGTCCGGAGCGGGAGGCAAGTGGATGGCCTCCTCCGTCACAGAGGGGCAGATCCAGAAGCTGCGCGACGCCAGATATTTGTCCAGTGACATCGCGCACCGGCTCCCCGACGAGGGAGAGCTCATCCCCACCCCTAGGCCCCATGAGAGGGTAGTATTTCTTCCCCATTTCATCCGCGGACTGGGCTTCCCACTTCATCCCTTTGTCCGGGGGCTCATGTTCTACTACGGCCTAGATTTCCATGATCTGGCCCCGAATTTCATCCTCAACATCTCGACATTTATCGTCGTGTGCGAGGCCTTCCTATGCATCCAGACCCACTTCGGCTTGTGGCTCAAGACCTTCAGTGTCAAGCCGAAGGTTGTGAAGGGCAGCCAAGCGGAGTGCGGAGGCGCCATGGTGGGCAGGATGTCCCACGTTACGTGGCTGGAGGGCACTTTCGTGGAAAGCATTAAGGGGTGGCAATCGGGGTGGTTCTACATCACCGAGCCGCGTGACCTTGATTGGGCAGCGGCCCCCGAATTCAGATTCGGCATCCCTACACGGCTCACCTCCTGGAAAGAGAGTGGCTGGATCTGGGGGGATTCGGAGGAGCTGACCGGACTCCAAGCCTGTATCCAGAAGCTGGTGGACAAGAAGCTCAAGCTTGTCAACATAGTCCAGGTCATGCTCATCCGCCAGATTCTCCCGTGCCAACGACGGGGCTTCAACATGTGGGAGTTCGATCCGGCGCAGCACCAGACCCTGAGCGGGCTCTTCGACACTACGTATGAAGATGTCTGGAAGGTGCTGTTCAAGGGCGCCGAGGCTCCCGCATCCGCTACCGAAGATCGCGGATTCCGCTCGCAGCGTCCAGCTGACGAGGTAAGTGATTCTGCCACTTGTTTTCCATAGTTTGACTCTATGCGGGATCTAAACTCCCTTTACCTTTGATAGGACTGGCTGGCGAAGGCCGAACGGACTATCTATCCGGCCCCATTGCCAGAGGACCCAGCGGACGCCCGCCTAACGGGGCTGCTGGCTCCGGCACCCCACGTGGTGCCGGAGAAGAAGGCCAAGAAGAAGGCCACGGGGACTCGGAAGAGTTCCCGTTTTCAGGTGCTATCGGATGATGAATCTGAGGCCGACTCCTCCCATCAAGGCGAGGAGGAGAAGAAGAAAGCCTCTCCCCCAGTGGGGGGAGGGAAGAAAAGGAAGGCCTCCCCAACAAGGGAGGCCGAAGGGTCCAAGAAGGGAAAAACTCTCCCCCCGGACTGCTCCGCCAATGCCAGTGACGACGACAAGGACTGGCCTCCAAGGGCCAAGCCCCTGGCGAGATCGTAAGTATCCGGACTCCTGAATAACTTCAAGGTTTTTATTTATCACCACATAATGTCTTTCTAATGCCGCATACAACCCTGCAGTCCGCCTAAGGATGATCTTCCCGCTTCATCGAGCGGGTCCTTAGGTGCGTCGGATATGGATTCTCTTCCGACTGCCTCCACCCCCCGTGACGCGGACGATGCCGAGGTGGGATCCCAGGAAGGGACCCACCAGGAGGAGAGGGCCCCGGAGGTGTCGCAGGACAACCTCCCAGACTTTGCACCAGACTCGGCCCCGGAACCCATAGTGGCTCCGGAGTCCAGCGGGCGACCCCTTCGTAAGAAGGGCAAGACCGCGACGCCGGATAATTTGCTGGAGGCGCTCAACGGCGCCTCCATCAAAGAGGAACACCGCACTGTTATGAGTGCGGTGATTCAGAAGGTGCAGCTCACCAAGAGCGGGTTGACCGAAGCCTGCAACAGCCTTCTAACAGGCTTTGAGGTAAGAATTTCAATATGTATAAAATGGTACCGCATAGACAGTAGCCCCTGATGCTCGGTTCGGTGTTCGGAAAGAAAAGCCGGACTGAGGATCTAAAAAGATATACTCAGGAGTCATAATAAATATGTCAATATGGGATTGCAGGCTGCGCTGCTGACCTCTGCCGCACTGTCTGCGGAGGTCAATTCGTTGAAGGAAAGCCTCGAGCGGTCCGAGAACGAGCTCGGCCGTGCCAAGAAGCAGCTCGAGGACAAGGAAGGTGAGTAACACCTTACTAAAATTGTATCTTACAGAAAAGGATTTTGGTTGCAAAAAGAATGACAAGGATAACGTGGGTATTGCAGGGGACACTAACGAGGTGGCGACCCTGAAAGAGGCGGTGGCCGCGGCCGAACGCAATGCGGCCGCGGAGCGTACCGAGCGAGAGAAACAGGAGGCGCGGGTGGCGGAGGTACAGCAAGAGCTCCAGGATCTCGTGAAAAAACATGAGAGCCTGGAGCGTGACTCGAAGACTCGAGAGTCTGAGCTTGCAACGACTCTTGAGAGTGCCAAAGCTGCTAAGGCCGAAGCCTAGAAGGCCCTCCAGGAGATTGAGGCAGTGAAGAAAATAGCAGCGGGTAAGGCATTTTTCATGCAAAGTAAGCATGTGAGTGTTAATTACCTGTTGCTTACCCAAATTCGGAGCTCTCCAGGATCATTTGCAGATCTTCCTCGCAGTGTGTCCGATGCTGCCGCATTCTACCGGGCCGAGGAGGGAGCTTGATGGAGAAGTTCTTTTGGTCTCAGTATGCTGAGGCCGGACATCCGGTGCCCCTTAGCGACCAGCTAAAGCAGCTGGTCGAGCTCCACAAGGCGGCCGAACAGGCCATGAAGGGCTTCATAGTTCGGCTGTGGCCTAAGGAGGCCATGCCTGGGAGCTACTTCGGCCTGGTGCGGCGGCTGGTGGATGCGTGCCCGTGGGTGGAAGTCATCAAGCACTCCGCCTGTATTGAGGGTGCCTGTCGGGCCCTTGCCCGCGCAATGGTGCACTGGGGCAAGATGGATGCCCAGAAGCTTGTGACGGACCCGCCACTAGAGGGAAAGGAGCATCGCACGCCCGAGATGTATTATAAGAGTGTGCTGAAGGGCGCCCGCACTATTGCGGGGGAGTGCTCCAAAGATGTAATTTTTTAGTAGACCCGCATTTTGTTATCCTGTGCGCTGAAAACTTAGTTCATATGCGCTACTCAACACTTGTTAATTTAAAATATTACCTTCTGTGCGGCTGTTTATCAAATCTGAGAGATGGCAAGTCGTCGGCTTCGGCCCCCATGCCACGAGTGCTGGGGTGTTCGGGATAAACTTGAGCACTCTTGTTCCCATTTTTGGGTCCATCTAGGGAGGCGCTCAACACAGCGAACAAGGAAACCGGACTTATAATGCTTGAACACTCTCACTTAGCCATAGAATTCTATAATTTTAAATTTCGGTGAAGCCCCTAGTCTTCGGAAGGCCGAATTTGGGGCGCTATCCACGCATGGGCCGGACAAGATCCGGCTCCTCGCTCTAAGCGGCATAAGTCTTTAAGGACTCGCAAAAACCTCTCGAACAGCGACCGGCTCTCGCCTCATCATGACGGTCAGTTTTAGCTTTCTCCACTGAGGCGTTAACCCAGCTCAACTGGGGCGCAATCGCAGTGGTTCTCCCAGTGCTACCTTAGCTGATATAACGGAACGTAAGGTACCAAAACATGGGAGCCGGGGAAACCCAACTATTGACCCAAGACATGATTCGGAGCCGATGCATATAATGCTATAAGTTCGGGGTGCCGCACTTGTGAAAGTGTTCGGACTTATCACACCATGATGCGGGAAACATAAGCCCCTGGTGTGTTTTAACCGTACCAAATTGTACGGATGCAATATGTCGTAAATGAACATATGTATGAAAAAGAAATGCAATCATAAGCAAAAAGGTGCTGCATTGTTTTATTCAATAAGTGCTGCTATGAATGCAGAATGTTACAAATAGTGCGATAAGCAAGGGATGGGACTGTTAAACATGTCCCCCTCCAGGGGTAGGCTGCGTATTGGTGTATAAAAATGCTCGTAATGGAGACCACCTATATATTCGTTGTAGCCTTTATCCTTCCCTGGCTGTTGCATCATGAGTTCGGCAGGTCTGTTGCCGGACAGGGCCTCTGACGAACGGAGTCCTGTGGGTAAAAAAATAAAAGGTAAAAAGAAAAAAGAATGACACACTTGAGAGCCCCTGGTGTGGTTGAGCTGCAATGTGGGCTTATCGTGGTCGTGCCCCTCTCCCCATGCCCGTGGTATCTTCAGAGCGTAACGGTGTACGTGAAGGACCTGCTTTGATGTTTTGCAGGGGCTGGGGTTGGGGCCACACTGCTACGCGTGCTCGGAACGTGCCAGGTGGTCTTGTTGTGGGTTACTCCGGGCGCGCTTAGCTATGTCCGGCCGCTTAACGGCCGGACTCGAGAATTGCCTTAAGAGGCTGCATTGTACTTCTGCCGCGAGAGCCGCTGTGTGTTCCTCCATTCGGAGAGAAGTTCGGTGTTTCCGTTGACCGTGATGACTCCTCGAGGGCCTGGCATTTTGAGCTTGAGGTATGCGTAGTGCGGCACCACGTTGAACTTTGCAAACGCGATACGTCCGAGCAAGGCATGATAGCCGATGCGGAACGGGACTATGTCGAAGATTAACTCTTCGCTTCGGAAGTTATCCGGGGATCCGAAGACCACTTCTAGTGTAACTGAGCCTGTACAATTGGCTTCTACACCTGGTATGACTCCTTTAAAGGTCGTCTTGGTAGGTTTAATCCTTGAGGGGTCTATGCCCATTTTGCGCACTGTATCCTGATAGAGCAGGTTCAGGCTGCTGCCGCCGTCCATCAGGACTCTGGTGAGGTGAAATCCATCGACGATTGGGTCTAAGACCAATGCGGCGAATCCGCCGTGGCGGATGGTGGTGGGGTGGTCCCTTCGGTTAAAAGTGATCGGGCAGAAGGACCATGGATTGAACTTTGGGGCGACTGGCTCCATCGCGTATACGTCCCTGAGTGCGCGCTTCCGCTCCCTTTTAGGTATGTGCGTTGCGTATATCATGTTCACCGTCCGCACCTGTGGGGGGAAACCCTTCTGCCCTCTATTGTTCGGCAGTCGGGTCTCTTCCTCGTCATCGCTATGCAGCCCCTTGTCATTATTTTCGGCAATTAACTTGCCCACCTGCTTGAATACCCAATAGTCCCTATTGGTGTGGTTAGCTGGCTTTTCGGGGGTGCCGTGTATCTGGCACAAGTGGTCGAGTATTTGGTCCAAATTGGACGGACCCGGAGCAGTTCTTTTGAATGGCTTTTTCCGCTGACCGGGTTTAGAGCCTCTGAATCCGGCATTGACTGCCGTATCCTCACTATTGTCGCCGTTGATGCGGCGCTTGTTTTTGTTACGACGCGACCTGCCATTTTGGTCCTTGAAATCCGGACTGCCAGAATGTTTGCTGAGGTTGTTGCTGCATGCTATCCAGCTATCCTAACCCGCGCAGAAGCGGGTCATGAGTGATGTGAGGGCTGCCATGGATTTCGGCTTTTCCTGTCCCAGGTGCCGGGCAAGCCACTCGTCGCGGATGTTATGCTTGAAGGCCGCGAGGGCCTCCGCATCCGGACAGTCGACGATTTGGTTTTTCTTGGTTAAGAACCGTGTCCAGAATTGTCTAGCCGATTCGTCTGGCTGCTGAATTATGTGGCTTAGGTCATCAGCGTCTGGTGGTCGCACATACGTGCCTTGGAAGTTATCGAGGAATGCGGCTTCCAAGTCTTCCCAACTCCCAATTGACTCTGCTGGCAAGTTGTTAAGCCAATGCCGGGCTGGTCCTTTAAGCTTGAGGGGGAGATATTTGATGGCGTGAAGATCGTCACCGCGGGCCATGTGGATGTGAAGAAGATAGTCTTCGATCCAAACCGCGGGGTCTGTTGTGCCATCGTAAGATTCGATATTCACAGGTTTAAACCCTTCGGGGATTTGATGATCCATTACTTCATCTGTGAAGCATAGTGGGTGCGCGGCGCCTCTGTACTGGGCGATATCACGACGGAGCTCAGAAGAACTTGTCTGTTTTGTTCGACCCGGCCGGACTTACTGTGTCCGGCGCGACGGCTGTCGTCACGTACCGTGGGGCGCCCACGCGATCCATAGATAGATCTTGATTGTCTTGCCTTATCCTCCAATATATCTCGCAAGTCCGGAGCGTTCCCCTATGGCCTTGTGCTTTTCGAGCGATGCCGGGGTACGGGTCTAGTGAAGGGCCTAGTGGCCTCTCTGTCGCGACCGCGGGGTGGTCGGTCAGCCGTATTGTCTCTTGGTGATGCGGTTTCATACGCTTCCTCCTCTAATTGAGGGAGCAACTTGCGTTTAGGGTAGCTTTTGGAGGGGCGTTCGAGCTCATGCTCTTCGGCCACGAGGACTTCAGTCCATCTTGTTGGAAATATGCCCTAGAGGCAATAATAAAAGGATTATTATTATATTTCCTTGTTCATGCTAATTGTCTTTTATTCATGCTATAATTGTATTATCCGGAAATCGTAATACAGGTGTGAATACATAGACCACAATACGTCCCTAGTAAGCCTCTAGTTGACTAGCTCGTTGGTCAACAGATAGTCATGGTTTCCTGACCATGGACATTAGATGTCATTGACAACGGGATCGTCATTAGGAGAATGACGTGATGGACAAGACCCAATCCTAAGCATAGCACAAGATCGTGTAGTTCGTTTTGCTAGAGCTTTTTCAATGTCAAGTATCTCTTCCTTAGACCATGAGATCGTGTAACTCCCGGATACTGTAAGAGTGCTTTGGGTGTACCAAACGTCACAACATAACTGGGTGACTATAAAGGTGCACTACTGGTATCTCCGAAAGTGTCTGTTGGGTTGACACGGATCGAGACTGGAATTTGTCACTCCGTCTGACGGAGAGGTATCTCTGGGCCCACTCGGTAATGCATCATCATAATGAGCTCAAAGTGACAAAGTGTCTGGTCACGGGATCATGCATTACGGCACGAGTAAAGTGACTTGCCGGTAACGAGACTGAACGAGGTATTGCGATACCGACGATCGAGTCTCGGGCAAGTAACATACCGTCTCACAAAGGGAATAGTATACGGGGTTGCATGAACCCTCGACATCGTGGTTCATCCGATGAGATCATCGAGGAGTATGTGGGAACCAACATGGGTATCCAGATCCCGCTGTTGGTTATTGACCGGAGAGCCGTCTCGGTCATGTGTGCATGTCTCCCGAACCCCTAGGGTCTACACACTTAAGGTTCGGTGACACTAGGGTTGTATGAATATGAGTATGCAGCAAACCGAATGTTGTTCGGAGTCCCGGATGAGATCTCGGACGTCACGAGGAGTTCCGGAATGGTCCGGAGGTAAAGAATTATATATAGGAAGTGATGTTTCGGCCATCGGGAAAGTTTCGGGGTCACCCGGTATTGTATCGGGACCACCGAAAGGGTCCCGGGGGTCCACCGGGTGGGGCCACCCATCCCGGAGGGCCCCAAGGGCCGAAGTGGGGAGGGGAACCAGCCCATAGTGGG